>NW_026558480.1:0-185108 GCF_026930045.1 Uloborus diversus | reverse complement strand
GAAATCTTCCTAAATAGATTAATTTGTGATAGTATTATCACTAAAAACAAGCTTTTCAAACTTAAGTCCTCTAATTCCCCAAATTGCGATAAATGTGGTGCAATGGAAACTGGATCATATTCTGCACTTTTGCAGTAATACAAATAGCCATAGAGAAAAGTTATTGGACTATATTTTCAAGAACAACATCAGTTATAATGGCAATTTTTTGGCTCATGATACGATCTTCTCCCCTGGGGTGGCTCAGGGTTTATGCTCTTTCTTTTTTTGACTGCTCTTTTGGTGTTGCATGCTTTCTTTCTTTTTTCCCTTTGTGTATGTTGGTTGTACTGCTCTCTCTTTGACTTTTCATTGCTTTTGTCATGCATGTTGTTTCTATTTTTTCTCTCTCATTTGATTAACTACTTGTTTGTCTATGCTTGTATCTGAATTTTTAAGAACATCGTTTTAGTAAACTCCTTGCCGGTTGAACCTGGATTCTGGCTACTTCTGAGGAACTTTTTGAGAGACACATCACATATTAGTAGCAGAGGCAAGGCGTGAAATAAACGCAGCCCTCTATAATTTGTAGAAGTCGGAAGACTCGTATTCAAGTTCAATTTATTCTTTAATATGATAAAAATTAATAATATGCAAATAAAATACCATTTTTTTCACAAAATTTGATGGCTTCTTCTTGGCTTGAAAACTGTACATTCATATTTGATAGGGGATCCCCACTACATAAAAAAACATAAATCATAGGTGAGCAAAAAAAGAAAAAAAACAAACAAATTAACAATTTGTTAGGTAACAGTCTTTTGTAGAAGAACAGAAATAGTACTGAAGCAAAGAATTCGTACTCCATTTAATTAATTTGTTTTAACATACACAAGTAGATAACAATTTTTAAAAGAGATTTCTTATAATCACAAAATTTTATTACATTTCTTAAAATTTGAATTGACCTCACATTTTCATCTCTTAGGAGCAATTGCAACTAGACTAATGCAATGTCTTAATAATAATGAAACTAAAAATCTTAATTTTATAAATCAATCTTTAATTTTTGTTTCAAAAAACAGTGTTATTCAAAAAAAAAAAAAAATTGAAAAATAATTTTTCAAACTTTATTTTGTACAGAGAACAAACTAGTATACCATATGACATCTATACGATAACATAAAATAACATAAGTATCTATAATTTTTGAACATTAATTTGAATTTTAGATTTCACTTGTTCCATTTCTCCATGTAATTTTGTTAGAAGTAGTAACGTAAAATTTCCTGATATTTTGAAGTGGTGGAAAAAAAACGTTTTTTTTTTCCAGTTTTTTTTTTTTCTCGGAAAATTGAAAAAAATTGAAAATTTGATTTTTTAATGAATAAAAATAGGGTTTTTTAATAGCTCTGTGTTTTTTGGTACATATAAAAGGTTAAGCGTTCAAAAACATACAAAATCAAGACATCTTTTTCCGCTTGACAAAAACAGCCTTTTTGTTTTGTAACTTTGCTTTCTTGGTCACACGCCAGAAACAAGTCAAATCGTCGTTCAACCAATAATATTGAGTAAGGTGTGTCTGATCATAAGAATTACATTTTCTATTTTAGATTGCCTTTGAAACGAAATAATAATTGTAATTATTGACTTTCAAACATAGATGGATATTGTTTGAAAGAAAAATAAGTATGATTTCCCTTCCTTGCAATGTAACTTTTCTCTCTGAAAATGAAAGCTAATGAGTTTAGATTTTTTCCAATCCAGTCAAAGTCCGAATACTGCTATGTAAATTTAAAATAGAAAAAAATCTGTTGAATAATAACAATTTTAAAAAAAAATCAACTTTTTATTTAAGTTTAAATTTTGTTCAGTGTTATGTAAAAGTTAGTAAGTTTTGTTCAATGCTATGTAAAAGTTAATAATAAAGTAGATTCAAAATAATAAGAACTAGTATTGTGTTTAAGGAGGGAAACCAGTTTAGGACTCTGAAATTTTTGTGTTTTTTGTGGGTTTTTTTAATCCAGAAGAAATAATCAGAATTTCTTTAAACTTGGAGAATATTTTAATTATCGTTTGAAGTACACCTTGTAATTTTTTGAAGATTAGTAGAGTTAGAAGTTGCTGATCATGGGCGGCCACCATCAAAGCTTGTTGCTGGTGTGCATTAACGAAGCCACAATTTTTGTCTGTAATCATTACAATTTTTCTTTCTCATAAACAACATATTTCCCCAGAATATGAACTTAATTGTGATCAAAAAAGTTGAGAATTGCACGTTTTTGAGGTGTTTGATTACAACATTATGTTTTCTACCATTTTTTTCCCCACTTGCATTAAAAATATTTTTATTAATAATATCATCAAAGAGTTAGGTTCATAATTGAATAAAGAATATTCACACAAATTTTCAGAATGATTAGTCAAAAACTTTTTGAACTATAATGCATACGTTATAAAAAGTTGTTTAAAAAAACGCGTTTGAAAAAAAAATGCTGTGAACCTTTTTGAATCTCTAGTCACTTTAAATGCTCATAGCATCGGAACTAATCAGAATTTTTCACTCAAATTTTGGCAACATATTCTTGGATAGTTTTATTAACATTTTATTACATTAAAAAAAAGTGAATTTTTTGACCGGTCTGAACTGGCTTCCCCCTTAAGGTACGTTGGTGATAAAATTGCCAAATACATTTTTTTTGTTGTCTAAACAAACTTGGATTTCTACACGTATGGGGAAAAAACTCTTTAAGAACCTATAATTGTTCCATTAAAGCAAACATACTTTCCCTGAGGCTATACTGGATCCTTGAGAACTAAGGTAAGTTTTGGTTAAATTTTGATGAATAGAAATGACTTATGTATTGATTACTGAAGAATTCTAAACTACAACAATGTTTCATATAATTTGAACAACGGCAACCCAAGCCAACTTGTGCCTGAAAGTGTGGACGAACACTGTGTACTAGACCAAATTAAAAAAAAAATCTTTTTGGAAGTTTGAAAAGCCATGTTGATAAAACGTTGCCTCACAGCCTCACATGTACCATAAAAATAATAGTTTAAAAAACTAAGAAAACACGTTTTAGTAGCAAAATGAACGAAAATGTTAAAAATAATCTTAGGATGATAAGTATATAAAGTAATTGATCAAACACTTAATCTAACTGTAATAGAAAAAAAAAAGCGTGGGGGCTGCCTATTTACATTTTTGCATGTATAACAAGTGGAAGAAATTTAAGACAACTGATAAGAAACCCCCCATCCTTTGGGGGCAAGCATGGGGGGGGGGGCAGAATTATAAAAAAAGATATAGAAGAAAGTTTCATGATAGCCACAACATACTAGTTTTCTATTACAGTAATATTAAGCGTTTGGTCAATTACTTTATGTACTTGTCAAAAAGTTTATTTTTAACTTCTTAGTTCATTTTGCTACTAAAGCGTTTTTTTAGTTTTTTAAATTATTATTTTACTTTTTACTTTTTAGTTCATTTTGCTACAAAAGCATGTGTTTCTTTAGTTTTTTTCAAATATTATTTTTTGAAATAAGATTTAGATACTAAATATTGTTAACACTTGTAACTCTTAAATGAAATCTTTGAGCATGTGTTCGATTTTTATAATGGAATGTATCTTATTATGCTATTGCATTATTTGCATCAGACATTTTGAATGCTTTCTGGTAAATTCATGTGCAAACATTGTTACACACCACAGCTCTGATTTGTATGTTGTAAGTAATTCTAATACGTCACTGGCTATTTGTCCAAAGGAAAGTTAGACCCACAAACATACAAATTAAGCTAATAAAATTAAGTGTTAATTAGAATAAGCTAATAACTTATCGTTAACAAATTAATTTGATTATAGAATATTGCATTTGTTATTGGCTCTGAGGTTGCATTCCAAATTTTAAAAGAATCTGATCCCAAAAAGTGGGCGAAAATTGAGTTGCAAGATTATAAATTTAATTTCGGTGTAGACGGGATCAGAACGCAGGCCCAATGATTCTCAGAGGGTGGACGTCAGCGAAGACCCACGCCTTCGACTGCTCGGCCACGAACGCTCATAAAGTGGTGGAATGCACTAACAGTAATAAGTCACTAGCTCTTAATCCAAAGGAGAGTTATTCACCAACATACAAGTGAAGCTCATAAAAGCGTGTTAAAAATAGTTACCCAAATCAAAAAATATTTAGGTGTCCAGCAGGAGGCCTAAAATTTTTTTTAATTTTTAGGCCTCCTGAAATCATTTTGCAGTCGTTCTGATGCATCAGAAGACAGTAAAAACGTCCCTGAGTCATTCTAGTTCTCCAATAAAGTAAAACATGAGCATAACTCATTAAACTCACAGAAAAAGCTGAATTGTTTAATATGTTACAACTATGGATTAGTTATTTCAGGCTCTCCTTTAGTTTCATTCGAACCAGTTTATTCATTACACAAGTATGTTCACAAACTAGGCGAAAATTTATTGATTCGCAAAACTGTGAAGTTTCTTCCAGTGTACATAAAATCCTTTAAATTCATTTTGTTTTTCACATCTCTTGTAAATAAAGGCAAGCATTTTTTTTTTGCGTAGAAATCGAGACCTGTTAAGTGAAAAAGTGGAAGCATTTTGGTTAATGTTTCTAGGTGCATCCCTATTTTGCATACTTTCTGCTTGAATGATTTTTCAATAAGTATAAACATCCAACAATATTGCGCTTAAGGTGTACAGAAGGTACATTTTTCATTCTAGGTTTCTCGCTAAAGCTTTACGTTTGATATGATGAACTTGGACAGTTTCATTTTCTTTTGTAAAAAGAATGAGTGAACATTTTCTAATTTTCATTTATTCTTTGTTTCTCTGCTCGTTCGCCTTAGGATAATTAAATCTCATTACAAATTTGTCTGATACCAAAATTATTCTCCATTCAAAATAAAACTCGGTAGGGAACTTTCCAGTTGAAAAATGAAATACAGCTGAAAATTCATCCATGTTAACATTTTGAGGTCTATGCCCAAGCATCACTCAGGTTGCCATTTTTGGTGAAGGGAACTAAGCCCGAGATTCACTCGGGGTCAAAATTTTATTCTCTCAGCTATAAAAGTACGAGTTCCATATGTTTCTAACCTTTTCAGATACTATCTACGAACCTTTTACTTTCAATATATATATATATATATATATATATATATATATATATATATATATGGGAGCACCAGACAGAAATAACTACATGAATTGTGATAGAATAAGAGGTTTCAATTCGAGTTTGTGTTTTGAAATGTACTATACAAAAGCAAATTTTATTAAATAATGCCTGTTTTCAAATTAAACCTATTTTCAGATAATTGTTCAAGATTTAGGTAAGTTTTTAATTGAGTCTGGGTAAATTTTTATGGTTAAAAATGATGTTTTCCTATGCCGAACTTTTTTTTCTTAGTTTCAGCCAAGCTTTTTTTGACAATTTCTTACTAAAAATTTATTTTTATTTTATTCAAATAGTTCCTTCATCACGAAAGAAAACATCTTGAAGTATGTAATACAATAAAAATTACTAAAATACACATCTTAAAAGTATTTTTTACAAAATCATGCAAAGTGCCAAAAAAACCCCAGGAGATATGTGGTCGAAATAGCTCAGACCTGAAAGTGTTAAAGGCATAGATACGTAGGGGAAGGAATGCTTGCGTTACTTGTATCGTCAATTATTGAACTATTTATGTTTTCTATAACCGCCATGTTTTGCCAGCACACATTCTTATATAAACATGCATTGGAGCCTTATTATATAATTCTTTGCCCCCCTTTTTTTAAGAATAGGATCTTCCATATTGTCTTGAAAAGTGTTTTGTCTCATTTTTTCAAAAATCGAACGTTCCAATTATTTGTTTGTTTTGCGATTGTAAAAGAACTATTGAATCTACAGACTTCATTTTTGACTTAAATGAAAAGCAATTAAATGTACTGTAACAGTAAAACCAGTTTTTTTTTCAATTATAGTGGGAATTCATATTCATATTTGGCATGGAAGGTGATCAAAGCATAATTTTTTCATTTTTCATCAAAAATTTCACATTTTAATGTGCTTTAAAACGCTATTCTGATTTAGCATCAAAAGTTGGATAGTTTAGGAGTTTATAAAGGAAGAACTAAAAAGGTCCGAAAATTTCATTGTTTTTCGCTAATTTAATTAGGCAGTGAGCACAGGTTTTTGAAAACTGCAAACTTAGACTTACACTACCCAGTAACTGACCCAAACAACATATTAAAAAATCAGAACTACATTTCATTTTGCAATTTTAGTCCTTTTTTTTGTATAGACTGTACTAAACATTCAAAACGATAATTTACGATTAATAGACAACATTACACATAAATGAAACCGACAGATGTTCCAGTTTCAAAATGTTTCCTTTTAAGCTCACTCATGAAAGTTTTTCTTTTTTAAAAAGATTTTCTTTATACATAATGCAAAAAAGGTTATTGAAACTACAGCAAGTGGGAAGTTAACTTACGTAGATGACCACCCCATTAAAGGATTTTCCCATCTTTGTCTGGTCTCAAATTCCATTTTCCATTTTCTTGTGTTGAATGTGCCAGACTGCATAGGATTCTTCGCGGGTCGAAATATTCGAACCAACCTTCCCTTCACATGTTCGTCAGGGACTCCAGTCAGTGGCGTTATGTCACTCTGTCAAGAGTTTGAGACTGAATTACACAGAAATACTAACCTCATGGATAATGTAATATTAAATTAAAATGGAAGCAAAGGTATAAGTACGTTCAACAATGAAAATTGTGCAAATCTGACATTAAATTTTGTACTATATCAAGAATGCATTACTTAACCTAAGTTGACTCTAGTGGTTAATACAACCATTGGGGGACCATCCCAAAAATTTTTAGGACTCTTTTGTCTATTATTCTTGAAATAGGCCTTTTTATGAAACAAGTAGTAGAGGAATGTGGGGCAATGTGAAATGGTTAAGTGACTGAGCTTTTCCAGTGAAACAATTGAAAATTTGTTTTGAAAATTACAGTACATAAAGAAAAAACATTGTATTTTGTGATAAAACTTGCATGAAACATTTTTTGTTTTTGGCAGTAAATTGTGCCTTCAAAAAAAAAGTGGAAAATTTTCACTTCTTTTTTTTTATGGGGCAAAGTGAAAAATGATATTTTTTCGAATGAAATATTTTCTATTCGATTGTGAAAAATATTTTTGAACAAATTAAAGAGCAAATAAAAGGATAATTGAATAAAGGAAAAGATAATGAAACAATAAAATAATAAATAAAAAAGTTAATTAATGCACGAGGAAAAATTAATGTGTGAATAAAATATTAAACGAATAAGAAAATAACTGAATGAATGAATTAGTAAGTGAATTATTAAAGAAAGTAATGTAAATAAATCATTTAATAAGTAAATACGTAACTGATTTAGTAAATGTAATGTCATATGTAAATGAAATGAACTATTTCACTTTGCCCCGTAAGCACTTGACTAATTGTGCAAAATATTAAAAATACAAATAAGCTAAATAAATACTGCACCGAATATTAGAAGATCCCAAATTATGTTTGAAAACGTAAAAAGAAGAACTTAATCATTTAATAATATCAAAATAAATTTTGACTTACTACAAAATATTACAATTTGAGAACCCATTATTGAAAATTGCTTGTATTATCATATGCTTTGATTTTCTGAGGTACTTTTTCTTAATTGGAATAGCCTATATTTGTTACTACATTGTTAAAACATTACTAGGTAAGTGGCGCTAAAAGCAGAGTAAATGTTTCACCATTTCACTTTACCCCACATTCCTCTACTTATTAATAATTGCACTGCATGAAAAGAAAAAAAAACATCAATATGCTTCTGATACCATTCTTCCTGATTATAATTAGCGGTGCCACTCCTCAATTAGCTCCAAAAAAAATTTAAATGGCAACCAGAAGTTTTGGTGCAATTGACACAAGGGCAATTAAAAATACTTTTGTAACTTGCTGTAAGAAGTAATAGCCATCAACCATACTGAGAGAAGAGAACTTTTTTGCGCATCATCACCATGGCATTACCATTTACCGATTTTCTCTCGGGGCATCGTGGCTAGCAATGAAACAAGTGTTTTTCCTGCATAATTGTATTTATTTTTCCCAAAACTTAGCATTTAAATAAGTTTCCCTCTTCCCTGTTATTTTCTGCCTGAGGCATTGCCATTCACGGTCATCTCTCCAAGGCAGGACTTTCATTTTCTGCTCCCGAAAAAAGCTACTTAATTTGCTAATTTTACTGCTTTTTAAACATTTCAATGGAAAATTTCAAATTTCTACAAATCTCTAACACTGCTTTTCCCCCATCTATTAATCCTTGCATTAATCAAAGCATGTATATTGAAAAAATTCACTTAAATTTGTTCTAAAATCAGCGTAGGTTGAAAAAAATTGACAATAATAAAAAAAGCTTCACACCTTTTGGCTTTTCAATCCCCACCATTTTTTAAGTATCTATTAACAGAATAAGGATATAAATGGAAGTATTCAGTTACTGAAAACATTTTTATTGAATTACACACATACATTACTTCTAAAAATTACTTCTCATATTGATGTTTTTTATTCTACAATGTTTTGATTTATTCTAAAGATAAGACTAGGTTTTATGATCTTTTTTTAAAAGTTTTCTAGGGTTTAAAATGCAGTTTCATAGTTTCCAACACATAAAAAGAAAACACTTTTATTTTTTGAAACATACCAAACTTCATACACTTATTAAACCTAAATATGAATGATGCATTTGAAACCTCAACCCGTTTGCATCCAATTAATATTACAATTATTTTGAAAGTTGGAATTCATTTTGACACATGCTGGCTTAAATGTGTTTATTTTAATTTTTATTTTAACAGCTTAATAACTTTTCTCCACTTAATTGCAGTTCTTATGAAATAACTGGTAGTTAATTATTTTCAGAAAATACTAGCATGTAGTAAAAGCTTATGTTGATAGGTATCAATCAAAGTTGATGGCTTGATGTTCCAAAATGTTGCACAATGACATGGAATATCCAATTTTGTTTAAATGTTATCAAAATGTATGCAAATAAATTCTTAATTATATATTTTTAAAAATCTTCTGAATTGGATTTTTCTGGCTTTATTCTTCTGACTTCTTGAAGAAGACTTTTACAAAAGTGACATGAAATTACAAATCTTATTTAGCAGTAATTATTTTTAACTATGAAAAATTTAAAAAATATATATATATATATAAGATATTTTTTATACAATTCAAAATCACTCATGGTCAAATAAATGTTTTTATATCTACAACTAAAGAACTGCTTGCAAGAGCTGAAAACTTTTCTTGTACGTAACTACGCAAATTTAAAATGGCTACCAAAGTTTATCGTATTGGTAGCCAATGACTGCCAAAGAAATATTCCAGTCTACCATAGGCGGATTTACAGGGGTGCCAGGGGGTAACATTTTTGGTTGGATTTTCAAAAAAAATTGAATGGAATGTATTTTATCAGGAATTCATTCTGAAAAGGCTGAACTGAATCCAGCAACTTTACTGTTTTACTAGTAAGACTGTGTCATTTCAGAGGAATGAAGAAACGAAAAATCTGTCGACTATGAACGCCATCTACTGGAGGTTTAATTCACTGGAGTTAGGGTTTGTTTTCTTAGGTGATAATGAAGTGCTCAGTCACATAATCTTCTTTATGATGTCGAGAAGAACCGTTGACAAGCAAAACTTATAGGAACATTAAAACCTGAAACTGTTGCAGATTTATCTAAAACAGATTATGGTTTGAATGAACAGATGATTATTGCGAATATTTTTCAGAGCCTAGATTTGCAGAAAAGGATTGTTCTTCTGAGTTAGAATCAGAAGAAACCTCGCTAATAAAAACTGATGATCAAAAAAAAAAAAAAAAACAGCGAAAAAAAATGGGAAAAGGGCCCGACGCCAAAAAAAAAGTGGTAAATTTTCAAAAACATAACTTCTATTTCTCTAATTTCCTCCAAGTCACCTCCAGTGATCAATTTTGCTGCATGTAAATAAGTATCTACCTGAGGAAAAAGATTAAAATAGTGTGAAATTAAACTATGCGGAAATAAATCTACGAGCATTTGTTCTGATTGCCAAAAAAAAAAAAAGCAACGGTTAATGGCTAATATACAGGTGACCTGATATCATAAGTATTTCGAAATGCTATAAAAGATAGTAATGCTTAGTATCTTGCCTTATTTAGATATTTTTTAAACCAAACACATGAATTGTTGATTATAGTACTTGTTAGTTATTACATGCTAAGAAAATTTCCTCTTTTTTGTACAAATTTGCTCTTTCTCAATGCCAATTGTGTAAAGCACGTATTTGACTTGATCGAACATAAAATTAAAAAAAAAAAGCTATCTGAGACTTATTTGCAGACTATATTACGATTAAATTGTTAAATCAAACTCTGACATGTTAAAACAAATCTTTTCTATGGTTAAAAATCCCGAAAGGAGGAAACTTCCAATCTTTTCAGTATGGCGGTCAAAGTGACCGCTGCTAGTCTTTCTAGGTATACGCAAAACGCCGTCTTTCTAGTGTTAAATGTAGAAGGGGAGAAGCAATTTTCACCGGTCATTTCTTAACGGGACGACTTTTTAGTTATAGAATAATTGTATGCTCTGTAATTGGATATTTAATGGTTAAGCATTACAATTTCTTTTTCTTAGAAACAACCATGGGTAATAAAATCAAAAAATATGGTTACAGTCAACTCGCGCTACAAGGCGATTCGACTTACGTGAAAGGGCTATAACGCAAATTTTTCACCAGTAATGAATTTTAGAGCTAACGCGAATCGACAAAACTAATTTTTTGAAAGGAAGTATCGGCCTTGTTATTCGCTACTAAATATTGATTTCGTGAAACGTTATTACATCTCTTTAGCATCACTGATAGCGAAAGTTCTCACACCAAACTAGTCTACGCATTGAATTGTTAGTGCATCAAATAACCACTCAGCATCTTGCATTTATTCTTATTTTTTTCATTCTAATTATTAAAGTTGACGAAATATAATGACACCTTAGTGCACTGTTTCATCAAAAGTTTGAAGAAAAGAAGTAAAAGAAAGTTTCTGCCAAAAAAAAAAAAAAAAAACTTTCTGGATATTCTTGAACAACTACAAAACGTTGACGGTAGCACAACAATAATTATGAGTGAATCTTCCATACAAACAATTAAAAGTCAAAACAATAGACATCCGTAAAAGTTCAGAACTTAGTTTCCACATCGAAGCTTGCAAAGTAGTGTCTAAGCAAAGCAAATATGTATTATGAAAATGGAAGCTGCTCATGTATTGTGGATCAAAGAGATCAGGAAGAGAGCCTGTTGCATAAATGGAAACGTTATATAAAAAAAGGCAAAGCAAACGTATTTAAAAATGTATTAAAAAAGAATAACGATCTGATTATGGAGCATAAATCATCACCATCTTTATTTTTCAACTCATGAATATTATTACTGTATTTACTGTACAATACTATTAAAGTATAATGCAGCTTTTATTATTACTACATAATGTACATGCCGTGTTGTTTTATTTTATGTCTTTAACTCCCATTGATCATTCGTTTTGTGCATCTTAAAGCATTTTATGTTGAATTAAACAGCTTTTTTTATTTTATAAAAACAGTAAAAGTTCAGCTCTTTCTTAAGAAACTGTAATGTGTAATGTATAGTTGAGATGCTTTAAAGCAGTTTAAGGGGGTATTTAACAGTGTCTAAAAGAATTTGGTATGTTACTAAAAAAAATTGTATACGTATATTTTTCTACAAGGCGAAATTTCGACTTACCGCGAAGAGTTTTGGAACGCATCACTCATGTAAGTCGGGACTCGACTGTATTGTAATATATTTCCTCAAAAAAAAAAAAAGAGTAAAAATAAACTGTTTGAAGTCCTTACACATTATTCCAGCTAACAGTGCTGCAAAATTACTCTGAAATCAACTAAATACAAGCATTTGTGCTGTAAATTTTCTGAAGGAAGGCCCCTGAAAACCCATGTTTGTCTTAGAAAATACTCCCCAGGGCTGCCACTGATTTCCACTACTAAAATTAATTGTTGCACCCCCCAGAATTCACAGCCTAAATCTGCCTATGCAGTCTACAGCATTATTAATAAACTATACTTCACCCTCCTCTGTCAATGCAAGTCTTTTGAACAAAAGTGCATATGCAATGAATGGGAGGAAGGAGGGTATCTTCCTGATAAACTTTTCAAAATGAAATCTTGACCCCCCCCCCCCCCCCAACAATCTTGCTTTTGAATCTGTACTTGATACTGACACATATACAAATTACATAATGCTCTTTTCCAGGAAATTGGAAAGACATTTGAAGTACTACAATGCAATAATATATTTTTTATAACATATTGATAGGGGACACTGAACTTAAATTGTTGGGAGGGGAGAAGTTCCAAATTTTGCAGAATGATAAAAAATGGGTATGCTCACATATGTACATCTCATGAAATGGGACACTCAGGCATTCAAAAATTGCAATACTGTCCCCAACTTTGCCAAATAAGGAAACTTTTGGGAGGTCACAGTGACTTTCCATGACCTCCTATCGAAGCACCCTTGCATATTCAATAAAATTATGATGGACTGGAAGGCAAGAAGACGCATGAAAGTGAAAGAGCAGGCAGCACAGCTACAATAAAAGAAAGATTTGGTTGGTCATACTTCCAACTATGCATTTTAAACAAAGAAGGTATAGTAATGGTATGGTAGCTTAGTCATACAATGAAAGTCGTTTAACATGATAAAATATTTCCATTAAATATTGAATTGCATACTGTTGAAGGACGAAAGCAGAATTGAATTGCTACTTAAAAATATTATTTTGGATAAATCAAGAAGCTGAAAAAGAAGAAATATTGTGTTTCAATAAAAACTCACCAAAGCTGGGGCTGACATTTCTTTCTGCAACTTTTTTAGCTGAGTTTTTTTTTCAGGATCTAATAAAACTTCCTTAGCATCCAAAATTTCAGGTTCATTGCGTTTTTCATATCTATTGACAGATGTAGCACTGAAACATCTAGCAAAAGATACAAGGGTTATTATATCATGTACAGTAACCTCTTGTTACATTGCGCTTTTCGGGGGACAAAGAAAATGAGCGTTATATCCGAACACAAGTAAATTACACAAGTAAATTAGCATTTGTTCTTTTTGACATGATTTTCTAATGGTTTCGATGTAGTTCACGATTGCACTATCACACCTATTGAAATTTAAACAAGATTGAAATTTAAGTAAATTTTCACTGTTAGAAAGTTCAAAACATCAGATGGCGAATGAAGACTATCTTTCTGAGCTACCGCGAGATAAAAGTAAGATTCCAATACCCTCTTATTCCAAATAGACTTTCTAATCCGTTTGACTTGCTGTAGAAAGGATGTGAAAAGTAAAAGTAACCATATTGTTTACAGAAAAACTCTTTTGCTCGTTCAGATCATTCTTCCTTTTCTTGATGCAAATCCCGGTTGTGCAACCAAGCACAAATCTTTTCTGTACTAAAAGAAGGGCTCATGTTCTCTTCTACATGGGCTAGTATGACACCTGCTTGTCTCTCACTCATTGTAAAGGCAATGTATCAATACAAAAGAAGATGTCAAGTAGTTTACAGACTATCCTAAACGGAAATATACTGAGCGGGTATGTACCAGGGAATTGCTGCGATTTTACCAGCAAATTCAGAATAGCTCCTTTTGCTCATTGACAAAATAAAGAAGAAAGAGACCTTCTCTGAGCAATGCCACATGTTTTCAGAAATGGTTTCAAACTTAAAGCAAAGTTTTTTTTCTTCTTATTTTAGGCTTTAATATTTCGGGAGACAGAAGAAAAGAGCGATATATCTGAATGAGTGATATAACGAGGGGCTACTGTACTTTAATGTAATTTTTAAAATAGGATTTTTTTTTTTTAAGTTTTAGTTTTATATTTAATGTACATGGTCTGTCGAGAAAGTAATGAGATGATGATTATAAGACCAGGGATAGGAAATCAAAGAAAAATTTCTGGAACAGTATTTTGCAGTTCTGAAGCAGGCCCAAATAACAATTTTAAGGGTGAACACCTGCTGTTAGAGATTTTTCACAAAATGTTAAAAATTAACCATATATATCTGTACAGTGAAGAACCATTTATACATTTCTCTTTTATGCATTTTTATCAGTTATTCAGTTCATTTTTGAAATTGGTGCCTGCAGAGACATACACATATTTTTTTTTGTACGAGGTGTGGCTATTAAAGAACAAGACTGATGCTTGATGCTGCTACAGAGGAACCATGCATGCGCCAAATCTGAACGAACGACAATTCGTGGTGTAAAACTCTCTCCCGTGTTTGTAGAGAAATCGGGTCTGGCCGTAAACATTGTTTATAAGAGGTGTCTGCTTTGTTTTGACGGAAAACATGATTAGTGTAATAGTAAAACAACGAATTCTCGTGAAATTTCACATGAAACTTGGTAAAACTGCTACTGAAACTTATCGTTTATTAAAAGAAGTTTATTGCCATGAATGTTCATCACGTGCACAAGTTTTTGAGTGGTTCAAGCGTTTCCCAAGATGGTCGAGAAGACATTGCAGATGACCACCTGGGTCACTCATCCACGTCCAAAATGGACAAAAATATCGAATCCTAATATTGAATTAATCAACATTACTACCGTGAGGTGCTTGCTCAACTCCGTGAAAGAGTAATGAAAAAATAACCTTAAATTGTGGAAGAACAAGTTGTGGGTTCTTCATCAAGATAATGAGTCGGCACATTCCGCGTTTTCTGTCAAGATGTTTCTAGCCAAGTACAACATCTCAATTTTACACCATCCACCTTATTCGCCTGACCTGGCACCATATGACTTATCTATACCCCAGGTTAAAATCTGCATTAAAGGGAAATAGATTTCAGTTCATTGAAGCTGTGAAAAAAAAGAGCGGCATGTGTCATACAGGAGCTCACAGAACAAAACTTCCAGCTCTGTTTCAAACAATGGAAAATTCACATGGAGCATTATAAGGATAGAGGAGGGATGTATATTGAAGGTGATAAAAACTAAATATGTATACATTTGAAATAAACTATTTGACAGCAATAGTTTCATTATTTAATAGCAACACCTCGTATACCTATTAAAAGAGCCTGATTACCGTAAAGACTCAGGAAGCTTGAGCTTTCCTCAGAATTAACAGGGGGCCCAGAAATACTTAAAAATTTCAGTTTCTGCTTTTGAATGCATTTTTAACAGTATTTAAATATTAGAATGTGCTACAACATACTTTTATCACACTTGATAAATTTTATGAAGGGATAAATCTGAAACAACTAACCTCCCATAACTGCTGCGAATGGGAGTACAAAAATATGTAATGTACATAAGTTCAATATGTCTGGGGGGGGGAGATAAACTTTAATTGGAAGTCTGCTTGGTTGTTTTTTGAAATCATACATACAGCATTAGTAAGTTTTGTTTCCATGTATAGAATATTTAAAAAATACATTCTGAAAACAGAAGGTAAGGGGCCCTGAAATGAGACTTAGCTTCCCCTAACTTCAGAGGTTATTCAGGCCCTGCCTATTAGCATATGTTTTTTCATTTATATGCTTTTTTCATACAGTCCCTTCAAAAGTGCATAAACGGTGCTTCAATGTATATCATGTACTAATACACGTATGATAGTTTGATGTAAAAATAAATGTCTTGACGACTTATTTACTTTCTACACTGGGGACAATAAAAAAATTGCTACCTACAAGTATATGGCAACCATAGAATTGAATGTCGCCAACAATAGCAATAAATAAATTAAAATTGTAAAAAATAAAAAACTGCACCAAGTGACGTAACTTTATGGGAAATTACCTAAAAATGTTACTTCCTTCAATGGGAAGAATCCAATATATTTATTTATTACTGTTAAGTTATGCCTTTTTAATTTAGAACTTTGAATTCATCAAAAAAAGTGCTAGTTTTTTCGAAGATAGAAAAAAACTGACAGTACAAGAAAAACTCCCTCATACAGTATGTCAACTTCAATAAAATTATTGTTTGACATGAAAAAAATAAGTATTTACGCTTTAAAAAAAAAAATGTAATATACAAATAAACGACAAAAAAGCTTGACCACGAAAAGGTGGATGACCTTGAAGCGAAAACATCATTTGTAATAGGTAGAATTTGTCAGAAAGCACCGAATAGCAAGAGGCATGGCCTCACTAATCCTATCTATCCCAAAATAATAACTAAGAACCTATTACAAATGATGTTTCTGCTTCAAGGTCATCAGTCTTTTTTTCGTGGTCAAGTTTTAAGAATTGAGAACTAAGCAGACCCATCATCTTGGGGGGATGGGGGGGTCAGTACTCTTCTCCTGTGTGCTTTGAGAAATCAATGCAAATAAACAGAGCCGCCAAGGGTCAAGGCAAGTAGGGACATGCACAGGAGGGGGAGGGGGGAAAGAAAGGACACCCGATGGCCCGAGTCCGAGCCTGAATGGGGCATCAGATTTTTTAAATGAGGATGGAAATGTAGCAGGTATGTAGAGAGCTTGAGGTAAACAATATGGAGGAGGCCGGGAAAATTAATTTGTGACAGGCTAAAAAATTTCTGTCCCCCTTAGTCAGTTTTGTTGCTGGCCCCCCTCTATTATTACAACTTGCCAAATTTATACTACTCCGATTCCAAGCAGGGGCCCCCTAGTTTCCGTCTAGGCTGACATGGATTCTCGTCGGCCCTGCATGTACACATACACTGGTGTCCAAAAGTTAAGCATAATTCATAAAATGCGAGAAAAATCTGCAAATTTTCGTAAAATTATATAAAGTTACTTATGGAGATTCATTGGTTGAAGAAGAAACAATATGTTTATGCAAAATAGTATGGTCGATGGTGTCATGCGCGAATTAGGTGCGCGTTTCGGAATGTGGATAAAACAGCCCGCACGTTTTAGAGAGTTCAGGCGTGTTTCATGCAATTGCTGTACCAAGAAACATTGGATCTGGTGAAACAGAACTAATAATGGCACAAAGACGCCAATTGGACATGTTTGCGAAAGGAAGAATCGTTGGAATGCTAGAATCTGGACGATCACAAACTGAAGTGTCTCGTATTCTTAATGTGCCTCAGTGTGTAATCTCGAGACTGTGGCAGAGGTTTTCAAATGCGAGAGATGTTACCCGCCGACCAGTACCAGGTCGACCAAGAGTCACAACCGCAAGCCAAGATCGTTTTTTGGCAATTTCTGCACGACGTCATAGGGACAGCTGTGCCAGAGAACTGGGTTCGGCGCTCAGTGCCGTCACAGGAATAACGATTTCGAGGCAAACTGTTTACAGGAGACTCAATCATGTCGGTCTGTATGCCAGAAGACCAGCAGTTTGCATTCCTCTCACATCAGCGCATAAACGCGCTCGTTTAAACTGGAGCTTGCAACATCGGCATTGGAGTCTGGGACAGTGTGCTAATGTGATGTTCAATGATGAGTCCCGCGTTACTCTATGGCATGATTCTCGTCAGGTAACAATCTGGAGAGAAAAGGGGACTCGTTTCCAACCGCAAAACATAAGAGAAAGACATCACTTTGCGTCAGCAGGAGTGATGGTGTGAGCGAGCATTATGTTGGATGGCCGCACCGACCTCCATATTTTTGAGACAGGCTCAGTCACTGGTCAAAGATACAGAGACGAGGTTCTAGAGCCTTATGTTCGCTTGTTTCGAGGTGCTGTTGGTCCTGAGTTCATATTCATGGACAATAACGCGCCATGTCACCGAACAGCTGTGGTCGATGACTTCCTCGAATCAGAAAATATCCAGCGAATGACGTGGCCTGCGAACTCCCCTGATCTGAACCCTATCGTGCCTGTCTGGGATATGCTCGGGAGACAACTTGCAGCCCGTTCGCCCCCGCCAAGTTCCGCTCCGGAGCTAAAAAGAGCTCTCCAGCATGCTTGGAACTGTTTAAGCCCACAACTCATCCACCACCTCATAGAAAGTATGAGTAATCGTTGTGCAGCGTGCCTGGCAATCAGAGGTGGCCATACACATCATTGAACTTCAGCATCATCTTTTAAAGAAAAATTTTTGTGCAAAGAGTAAACTCCTCATATGCCTAATTTTCATTTAAACTATTTTTTGGGATGATAAAAGTAAATATTACCGTTTTTTTGAGTAGTTTCCTTATTTTGTAATCGTGTTGCACTCGCATATCACGTTTCCCCCTATTTCGATGCATATTTTTCACATTACTCACATAAATAACAATTATGCTTAACTTTTGGACATCAGTGTAGATGAATGTGGTTTTTGTTGCATTTTGATCTTATATTCATACTCTTCGACCCTCCTTAGAAAAATTTGAATTGACCTATGCAATATTTTTATTAAAACTAAGCTTTATCTACAACTCACTTAACATTTAAGCTTCTCTTAAGTTACCAATTTAATAATTGCCCAATCAGCATTACAATGGAGGCCGAGTAAACTGACAATTAATCTTAATATAGTGAAACCTGTGTATAACGATACTGTCTATAACGATAACCTGTCTATAGCAATTTTTTTTTTTGGCCCCAGCAAAATGTGAGCATGAATAATCAAACTGTCTATAATGACAACCAGTCTATTAATATATTTTTTATAGGTCCCAACAGTAACGTTGTAGACAGGTTTTACTGTATAATTAAAACAGAAAATCGAAAAACATGGATGATGGAACAATAGCCCTGTAAACCATCAAAAGGAGAAAAATAACAGAAATTTATTTTCGAAGTACTCTTTGAATGTATGAGAAGATGATCATTGCTCTTCTTAAACTAACACTGCCCGCCAGGAAAAGTCTTAGTCCAGCGTCAGTTTTCCCCCTACCCCCCAGGCTTGGGCCCCTAGTTTCCGACTAGGCTGCCAAGGCCTCTCTTTGGCCTGTGCTTAGTATAAGTTTTATATGAGTTTTTTTTTTTGGGGGGGGGGGGGGGGGGAGTCTACCAACTAAAAAGAGACCTGCCTTGGCCTTGGATGGCCCTGAATTGAACTAGGAAAGAGAGCAGGAAGTCCAAATAAGTGTCTAGATTTCAAGTATGCTTTGCAGCTAATGAGAACTAGAATTGCTTATTCTGTATTTCTTAAAATTTTCACTCGTTTATTAGGTACACAATTCAGAATTTTAAAAACTTTGTTATTTTCCTTTCTGGAATAAGAAATGTATAGGGTAAATACCCTTCACCCCGCCATGTCAGATTCAGATATGATGGATCTGGGGAAGGTACGTTTAAAATTTTCAACTGCTTCACTGGGTATGTTAAGAGTGACGTGAGAAATGAGTTTTGCAAAAGGAAGAACACTTTTTGTGAGCAGTTCGTGGAAAGGGAAGGGTTTTGGTTCAGTATTACACTTGTTACCTTCCCGTATTACAATGGTCATTTAACTAAACAATGACTCCTTTCTCAATGAATTCTCTTAAAAAGAATGACGTTGCCCATCTCTGATTGATAAGTTTAGAGACTAAAGCAACCATCAGTTGATTAGATATACTATATTTTTTATTTTGGAAGGAAGGTTGCTGTTCTCCTTCCCCATCTCTGGGTACGCAAATGATCCAATCCCTAATTTAAAAATAGGCACATCGCAAACCACCAAGAAATCAATTTATTTATTCAAATTTCAATATGATTACCGATGTGTGAAATTTAAATTTTAGTAATTTTAATTTTGGCCTTGCAACTTCGGAAACTGTTGCAATGTTTAAATATGAATGGAAAACTTTCAAAAAGAAAGATAGTCGAACTGCATGGATTAACGGAAAGTAGAATAATAGCCACGCAAATAGTTAATTAGTAGTTCAGAATAAACCGACTTACGTTGGATTCCTAGTTGTGACATCCATAGAAATGTTTACACGCAATTTCCTTAAAATTCTCAACACATAATTAGTCTTCAGTGTTTTCAAAATCGTTTAAATACACCAAAAGTCGAAAAATTTCACGAAATTTAATACTTTCGTCTTTATAGTTTAGGTAGAGAAGAGAGTAAAGTTTCAGAAATTTTACTGCTCAGAAAAATTTTTAAGGTAAAAATTGCAAAACTGTTGAAAATGTTTTTCATTTTTAAATTGTAATTGGTAAGTGAATTCTTTTTACAGCTCTGAGTCTAGGAAAAAAAGGAAGTTCAAACCACAAATAATTTTGTCGTACTAGTATGACGGATATAATGTTGGAACGCATAAAATATTCAAAAGCAATAATTCCAAGTTTTTGACCTATATTTAAACCTGCGATAATGCTTCACTTCCGAACCAATATTACCTGCATGAAACAGTAGAATAAAGACGATTGATACACTTCAGTGCTGACATTGATCCAAGGATGGAAGCCATATTTGTTTATTAGAGAGGAGAGTTAGAGAGGAGAAGCCTTTCGCCTCACAAGTTAGCCTACGAGGAGACTTCTAACCAAGGTTGCGTTCGACGAACCTCACCGGTCTACCGGTAAGAAACCGGTTACGAACCGCAGCGTTCTATCATCCATGGGTGCCTTCGACGAGCACGACCGAGAGTGACCGGTTAGTTAATCACGTGACAGCTAATGATCATGTGCTCCAATCAACCAATCAACTGCTTAGAATGGTAACCGCTATGGTAACCGGTTGATCATAGAACGCTTTGGTTCATAGACTAATAATAAGAGTAGACCGAGCTATGGCAACCCTTTTGCTGCTCATAAACCAAACCATGTGACTGGTGGATATCCTAGCAACAGCGGGCGTTAAACGTAGCAGACGATCAACGCCAGCGCGAAATAAAATAAATAGAATTGATGGAACACGGAAGAATGATCTTTTATGGAGTCCGATTTGTAAATTTGTTATTCTAAGTTGTAAATATTTTATTAATATAGTGAGTTTTTCGTTTAGATAGTATTGTGCATTTTCTTTAGTCAATTTCAATAACTTTCTAAGCAATAAAAGATGCAAGCGACCAAGAAGAATCAGCAAACGGTAAGATTTTTACCTACAGTTTCAATTTAAGATACCGATTAGTACATTTTTGCGTTAACGCAAAACGTTTACGCCATTTCGTTCACGCCAACGCTGACAGCTCCAAAGGAAATAAAAGTTACCGAAAACTGATCAAAAACTATTACTAATGTCAAAATAATGCATAACTAAAAGCAAAACAGTTCAATCTCTGCACCTGGAAGTTTTTTTTAATGAAAACACATTGTCTTAAAATACATGTCGAGTGCCAAACTATAGATAATGCTGCCATCTAGCAACCATGCTGCCAAAATCTTCGCCAAGCCCTTCCACTAGTCACATGATACATCTATGAACTAATTTTCTTTATCAGCAAGAATGAGAAAGCTCGGTCTACTCTTATTATTAGTCTATGCTTTGGTTAGTAACCAGTTACTTACCGGTCGACCGGTGAGTTTCGTCGAACGCAACCTATGGGTTACCTCACCGGTTACCATTTTAAGCTGTTGATTGGTTGATTGGAGCACGTGATTATTAGTTTTCACGTGATTAACTAACCAGTTGCTCTCGGTCGTGCTCGTCGAACGCAACCAAAATGGAGAGCATTAGTAAAAACGTCACTTCCGCCAGCGACAATTTAAATCTGCGTTTGTCAACAGTTTTTTACCCGCGGATCGGTAAAATTTTAATTTATATATATTTAATAAAATAAAGAAAGAAAGAGCAATTAAGAAGGAAGTAATTTATTTACTAGTAATGATACTAGTAAAGAACAATTACTGCAATTATTATGTAACCGTTAAGAAAAAAATCACAAAAAAATATAAAATGCAATCAACAAATCAATATTAAAATTATCATAAAAGTTATTATTTCTATTAATTCATTCATTTCTTAAAATTAATGAGAGTATGTATGATACATTTTTATAAATTTTTCAGAGCATTCACGAGTGCTTATTGTTCTCACTTGACAGTCCTTGATGTTGTGGTTCCTTTTTCAGCTTGGACCAGGGGGCCTCTGCAGCACCACCGCCCACCAGCGATGCTATCCTCTGGTCCTGAGCAGTGTCCCCCGGAATCCACTTCTGCTGGGTGGTGGCGTGGTGGCGTCCATGTCCTACAAACGCATGCTCATAGATACACATACACACTCACACACGCGCGCGCGCCTTTACACACATCCACACGCCTACGTGCACGCACATAAGCCTACACCATAGATCTTAAAATAGAATAGATGTGCCTTCTCCCCACTTTTTTCCTCAGAGCGCGCGTCAACATCCCCCGTTGGACATCACGTGATCAAGGGACTCCCCTCACAAGAAACTGTTTCCCTTATCGAAGAGAATCACTTTGCGCCGCGATCGTTTGCACAATTAAGGGAAATTAAAGCATTTAACCCATGGGTTAAATGCTTTAAGCATGGGTTAAACCCCCCTTTAAGCATGGGTTAAATTAAAGCATTTTACCCATTATTAAAGAAAAACGGAACACTCTGTCCCCTCACGTAACACCCTCATATTTTTCACTAAAAGTAATAATTAAAAAAGGTAACTTTTTTTTTCATTAAGAAATCGCAAATGTATTTGTTGTACTTTTGCAAAAAATGTTCTTTGTTACCTTTTTAAGTTATTACTTTTTAATGAAATGCGGGACAAAATGACAGCTTTTTCATGGAATGGTCCATTAGATATTTTCCCATCATACTTTTGAAGCAGGCGCACAAGCTATTTAAACTTTTTTTCAAGTGCTTTAAATACTGAGTAGAAAAAGACGTCTTCAAAAATCTTAAACAAAAATTGACCTTATAAATTTTCTATTATTTCAATCAAATTTTTCAAATATAGATAAATAGTTTCAATGCGTGGTTTTTTCCCACAACTTTTGAAGCCAGTGCAACAATTTAACATAAAACCCGATCTAAAACCATAAACCAATTAGAAATACAAATGTAAATAGTATCGAATATCAACTCAATTAAATAATATTCTAATATTCGCATGCGTTTCGCACCAACACTATATAAGCCAAACCAATAACTTTGGTTTGTTCCTAATTTTTAAGCAACTTCAGTGTTTTTTTTAAGTACTCAGAAAATAAATTATTTGCAATTATGAACTACATGAATGGTCATTTGACTTCCGCCCCCTCCCCAATTTTTCGTTTCTTCTTTTTTTTTCTCGTCCCACAGACTATGATAATTTTGACAATTTAAACTCTAGGGTGAAGAAAACTAGTGATTATTGTCCCTTAACAATATTAATTTTGTTATTTTCCTACTTATTGGTCTTTGTGAATTATTTTCATTGTTTGAATTGACTGCGCGATACATTCTAACGCTTAAATATTTAGTAAAGATTAATTTTATAAACTTTTTAACGAGAAAATCTGCTGCTTCTGTTTCCAACATATGCTTATTTAAACTTAGAAAAACGGAATTCGAAATTTTTCGCATAACTCTTGTGGTTTCATGAGTAACATTATATTTTTGTGTTTTACTCCCAAAACTTTTTCACATTCTCGCTTAGTTGTTCTTCACAAATGTACATATTTCAATGGCTGCAATCTTTCAATAAGTTATCATACTTGAATGTGCCCCAAAATTCTTAAATTTTACTAGGTCTATTTTTTGATTTGTTGTAGTGAAGACTGCGTTGCAGTCGTCGCAGTTCACAACAGAGTGCATTTGCCGGACAAAAAATCCAGCGTAGTCAGAAACACCATTAATATACTGCGTCATGTTAATTGAGATGATTTCTGAATTTTCCAAATCGTCGTCAAAGGAAGAAAAGGCTTTCTTTCAAAGCATTTTTGTTACGCTTCAAATTTAATCTTAGCATTTGAAGGTTGTCAAAATCAGCGCAATTTGAAGAACTGGACTCTTTAATTTCCGTATGAATGAATAATCTTTTTTTCGCACTTCGAAATTATCCGACGATTATTGTTGAATCCCCCCTCACATCCTGATCGCATTGAAAAAAGTTTCAAGGTGATCCTGAGTAAGCTTATAAGTCATTACGCAGTTTAGAACTGGAATTCGGGCACCTACATACTTTTCATATGTTCCCAGCACACTTTTCATAGAAATTAGGAAACCTAAAAATCCAGTTTTTCGCGAACATACTATAACTAATTTTCCATCGCTTGTTTTTAGTGATTTAATATAATGCTCGGTATCTTTAGTAAATTCCTTAAAATATTCTTAATTTCGACTCTGCATGGGGACTTTTTTTGCCTTTAGCAGAAAGAAAGATTTCTGTTACTTACTATGTCTTTATTTTTTAATAAAATTCATCAAACCCTCTTTCGCTAGAAAATCTCAGATTCACACATATAGAGATTTCTCACACAAGTATAATGAAAATCTTCAGACAATCCTAGACTTTTAACGACGCTTCGCATTGTTCACTGCTGCACACGATGTCCCTTGATCACGTGATTCTCGGAAGAATCATGATGACCCCACTTTCTCCGGGCGAAATACGCTGCGCTGTAGGAGAAAGGCCTATCTATCCCTTTTAAAGATCTATAGCCTACACACACACAACTATACACACGTAATCACCCAGGAGGAGGGACATCCTTGGGGGGGGGGGGGAGCCGTTTCTAGAAACAATAACTCTAATGAGTAGGATCTTGTCGCAAGTCGTGATTGCGAAAAACATAATTTGAATTCAAAGTTTCAGAATTCAAATTAGAGTTGATTTTGGGAAGAGGGTCCCAGATCTTTTTAAAATCTGGTTTCAATTTGGCCACTGTTAGTGATATTTAGAGAGTAAACCATAGACTAATAATAAGAATAGACCGAGCTATGGCAACCCCTTTGCTGCTCATAAACCAAACCATGTGACTGGTGGATATCCTAGCAACAGCGTTCGTTGATCGTAGCAGACGATCAGCAATAAATAAAATAAATTGAATTGATGGAACACGGAAGAATGATCTTTTATGGAGTCCGATTTGTAAATTTGTTATTCTAAGTTGTAAAAATTTTGTCAATATAGTGAGTTTTTCGTTTAGATAGTACTGTGCATTTTCTTTATTCAATTTCAATAACTCTCTAAGCAATTAAAGATGCAAGCGCCCAAAAAGAATCGGCAAACGGTAAGATTTTTACCTACAATTTCAATTTAAGATACCGATATACATTTTTGCCTTGACGCAAAACGCTTACGCCATTACGTTTACGCCAACGCTGACGTAGCAGTTCCGAATGAAATAAAAGTTACTGAAAACTGTCATCAAAAATTAATTACTAATGTCAAAATAATGCATAACTAAAAGAAAAACAGTTCAATTTAAGCACCTGGAAAAAAATTATAATGAAAACACATTACGTCTTAAAATACATGTCGAGTGCCAAACTATAGATAATGTTTCCATCTAGCAACCATGCTGCCAAAGTCTTCGCCAAGCCCTTCCACCAGTCACATGATACATCTATGAACCAATTTTCTTCATCAGCAAGAATGAGAAAGCTCGGTCTACTCTTATTATTAGTCTATGGAGTTAACTATTGAATCGCATTAAAATTACCAATAATGGGAAAATGACATTAAATTGGAGTAAAAGGAAGTCATGTGAGGCACACATCAGCTCGTTTACTTTTAGAGGGCGCTTTTACTCTGTACACTGACCTGACACTGACTCCCGAAAAGCCGAAAACTAACAGTTTTGTGTTTTGAATGTTATATCGCTTGGGATGTGTGATTATAGGCTCTTGCGCTTGGTCAATGATAATGCGGCTAAATAGTCAGTTCTTTATTATTTTGTGCACGTCATTTGTTGGTTCAATTACTTTTACTTCTACTTTTTTTCGTATATTCTGTTGTTATGGCGCCGAAGGTGAAGTTTACTGAAGGTAAATTTATTGGAAACTCCTTATTGGATTCTGCACCTTTGTGTCATTTTGAAAATAATCAAGTTTGAGCATCAGTACTAATATTTTTTCACGGGATCTTATAGGCTGTTGTACATTTATGAAATAATTATCTAAAAAATAAAGTGTTCTCTCTCAAAAGCGTTTTTATCATTACGTTTTTATATGTTTAATTAAAAGTCAGTCCATCTGTTATAGGTGAAAAGGTGTTGTGCTTCCATGGACCACTTTTGTATGAAGCTAAGGTATTGAAATTTTTATTTGTTTTTCATATTTCACACTTTCGAAGTGAACACCGGTTTGATGGAGTTTTATCGAATTTATATTTTTATGTGCAAATTATACTGCTTTTACTATAAGTTTAGAAATGAATTTTAAATGACCATACCAAGTGCTTCCTGCAATGGTAGAAGTATTTTGTAAAATGCTAGTCTACTAAAGTAATGTTTAGAGACGTACCGAGTACTCGGACTAACTACTCGATACTCGGCCAATTTGCCGAGTACTCGGTACTTGTTCAAATTTTGATCAGATACTCGGCCAATACCGAGTAGTTTTAAAAAATTGAATATTGTTTCAAGACAGATTTTACAATTAATAAAAAAGTGCAAGCATATAATATACTGCAATCATTTACAAGTCTAATTTAAGTTTTGAGAATAATAAAAGTTTTTTATGCTTCAATGGAGTAAATCTTTATTTTAATATCCCCAAACTTAAGTACAGAAAAGGTGATATTTTTATATTATTAAATAGATTTTTGCTACAAACAAAAATTATGTTTACGAAAAATAAAAATACCTCTTTGCTTTAAAAAAAACAACACTAAAAGCACAAATGTGCAGGAACATAGCAGACACAAGTTTTGCTGTTACAAGGAATGCCTTTTTCAATGCACAAAATGTGAGCTTATGGATTTAAAGACATCGGACAAAAGTCGGGGGGGGGGGGGGTCAGAAGTTTTTACATTCATTAGCTCATTTCATGCACTGAAAAAGACATTCCTTGTAACGCAGAAACACGTGTCTGCAGTGTTCCTGCACATTTTTGCTTCTAATGTTTTATTTGCTTTTAAAAAATATTTATGTTTGGCAAACTAGAACTATAATAAATTGATAGAATTTGTTTTAATTCTAACTTGATTATTCATACCTTTTATTTATTTGTTTATTTTGAATTTCAAAAATAACTTTTTTGTAAAATTTTAGACACAAACAAAGTTTTTTAAATACTGCATAATTCAATTTCAGCTGTAACTTTGTTTTAAAAACTATTATATGGACACGGAAGTCTATACTACTATTTCAATGACTTCAAAATTTATCCCGTATGTGTCGGTGGTTCTTCTTAAAACATAATTGGTACTTGGCCGAGTACTCGGCTATTCGGCCAAAGTGCTACTCGGTACGTCTCTAGTAATGTTTATGAACAATCAAACAAAACCTAGATTTTTTAGAAACCAGAAGCTGGATTCACCATTGAAATAAGAAACTTTTCTATGTTGTTAAAACTAAGAATGCATTTATACTTGAGACTAAAGATTATTTCTTTAGGGAGGAATTTCTACCATTTTGGTGTGAGACAAAATTTGAAGAAAAAATAAAATTTAAAATCAATTTGTTTCTTTGCACGAATAAGCACAAATTTTATAATATTGGTAAATTTTAAAACTTTGTGGCTGTAGTTGTATGACCCATTGAGCGTATATCCAGGTTCTCATTTTGAAGGGTTTCATTATTAAAATATAAGCTCACATTGCGGTTATGGTTGACAGGCTATAAATATATATGATATTTGGGCACAAATAGATAATCAGGGACAATTCTGGTTACTTCCTGACAGTTCCCGAGACAGTTTTGGGTCATTTTCCCTAAACAGTGCAATTTGGACAGGGCAAGGAATGGCATTCACTGTGCCAGGGGAATGACACTTAGAGGAAATAATGACGATACTGACGATATTATAATTTATGTAGGAAAAGGAAACACTACTTTTATGAAATTGAAAAAGATCTAAAGTCGTGGTGTCCAAAAAGTAGTTATTGTGGTTATTTGTTTCCCTTACAATTTACAGGGGAATGACAAAAATTAAAGTTAACTTATATATTGTCATAACTGCAAACAACAAATATCAATATCACTTAAAGTAAGGGGGGGGGGGGAACTCTATACAAACAAAAGTCGATCATTCATTGAGCAGTTATTACAAAATTAAATGAATTATCAAAAACAGGGTAATGACAGTCATTAAAAATACTTATCAAGATTTAACTTGAGATCACCCGAATATACTCGACACCGTGTATTAATTCAAAAAGAACTAATTAAGATTATTTCTATGATGAGACCAGAATTCAAAGATTAAATTATGAGTTAATACAACTATTACCAGGTGTGAGAAACGTTCATTCCATTCCTCGACAGGGGAATGACAAAAAAATCAAAGGACATTTTTTACTATTTTTTTTTAAATAGTGCAAACCTTGAAAAGTTTTTATTTTTCTATTTTACAACATTGCATAACACTTGTTAAGAGGTTAAACAACAATTTCTGTACAAATATGCATGGCTTCCTGAATCTTTAGAGCTGATTTTGCTTTAAGGTGGAGGTAGGGACACACAGGGGAATGACATTTATCCTATCAAAAAATTATTTAAATGTATAGTAATAATAGAGTGTTTGTTTTAACTTATTTTACAAACATAAAAATGTGTTGTTAAAGCATTCTAGCGTCAGTTTTATTTCTATACTAGTTAATTTGTTATTTTTGGAGCAAGGACAAGAATTTAGCAGTTTAGAGAAAATGACCCTTTTAGGCTGCTTCATACAACATGTCCAAATTGACCATTCCTCCCATTTGGAAGAATATTCCTTTTTTTAAATAGTCTGTCCTGGGCAATTCCATGATAAGATCAACCAGATGATCAAATTTACAAAATTAAAATTTCTAAACAAATGAGGTATCATTTTAAAGGCAAAGAGTTGTATATTTTGAAATGCCTGTCTAAAATTTGATGACTTCAGTTATAAATAAGTTACAGGAGGTTAAACTAAGGTTAACATCTTGTATTTTCAAACCATATTTGGTGACTCTCAAATCAGTTCTATTTTTTCCAAAAAATACATACCAATAATATGAATTGAGATGAATAACCATTTAAAGATACAATGTATTGCTGGTGATGTTGCAAAAGTGTGTCAAAATATAATTCATTTTGATTTGTAAAAGAATTCCTGTAGGGTACATTGAGTGTTTTATGTCCAACACCAAAATAAGCAATTAATTATGTTGAGCCAATAATTTTAAAGCTACATCCATGCATTTTTGGGTACAAAGCAAGATTTTCAATCTCATTGATGTAACTTTTTTTAATTTTGTAACAAGTGAATATTTTTTATTAAAATCTAGGTGTCGGACATAAAAAAATGTTTTTACATCCAACACTGTTACATTCCTTTAAAAAGCACATGTCTTCAACTATGTTTCTCCTATTTTTGCCATTAATTTCAAAGTTAAAGCAAAACATAAAAAACAACTTAGTGAATTTACTGTATATACATATAAGGTTGAATGCAGGGTTGGCAAAAACCCATTTTTTTTTTAAAAAGCCCATGGACCCAGGGTTTTTTGGGTTTTTTTAAAATAAAACCGAAAAAAACCAACTAAAGCTGGGTTTTTTAAAAGAAATGTGGGTTCTTTAAATCTTTTTTTAGGGAAAATGTGGGGTACTTGTATCATATTGTAGCGTAAATATATGGACGAAGCGCAAAAATTGTCTTGGGGTAAAAAAAGTTGGAAAACTAGTCAAAATTCAGTGTTTTCTGAAGGTAAGTATGAAAGACGACGAAACCCAAGAGTTGTGAAGTTTCAGATTTTTTAGTTTCCATGATTACCAACAGTTAAGGCAAAGTTACTTCTCAAGTCTATTGTTCGTTTTTAATTTTTTTTTTTTTTTTTGCATTTTACTTTATTGTATTTCATTTTGTTATGCAAAACTACTATAGAACCTCAAGTAGTTTAAATCTCTTTTTACTGAATTCCAGCTTAATAAAGACATTTCTTTGAATTTTATGTTGCCTGTTTTTCTATTTCTGTGTACAGAGTAAGAAATATTAAAATTTTTGGTAAGATAATAAAAATACTGTACATCCTATTCTGTTTTCTGTCCGACCGTTTGAAAAACCTATTAATTTCTGAAAAATATACCTTGTTTATTCGAAATTAGTGACGTGTTGGTTTGCAGAAAATAATTCACGTGAAAGCCTTTTAGCTAGAGTAGTTTCCTCTGTACACTCTACAAATATTGAGAAAATCAGACTTGACAGGACTTAGTCAAGATAATTTGAGTTATTTATTGACCAGTTAAAGAAAAAAGTTAAATATATTTATTAAAATCTTTGAAGTATTTTTTAAATGCCCTTAAGAGTTAAGAAATACTTATTAAAGTTCAAAATTCATTTTTTTTTATGCCCATTGGCTCTGGTGAAGAACAAATTAAAAAGAAGTTTAAATTGTGAAAGTATTTAAATTAATTATTTTTTTTTTGTTAAAAACTTCTCAGAAAATTTTAAAAAACTCAAAAGTGGGCTAAATAATGGGGTTTTTTACATAGTTTTTTTTTTTTTTCAAAAAAACCCATTGGGTCCAATTTGACCAACCCTGGTTGAATGGGGTAAGTAGTACCCTTGATGAGAACAGTTCGTGTATATAAAGGTGTGTTGAATGAATGTAATACAGTTGATTAAGATCAACTTTGGCAAATTAGCCAAAACTATAAGAAATTGGAAACACTAAATGACTGTGTCTCTGTAAAGTTGGCAAAGGAAGAATCATTATCAACACTAGTCCTACATAAATCGTAGTGGTTATTTTTGACATAAGTTTCCCAAATAACTAATCACCAGCTTTAGTAGTTTTTGTAGCTGAACTATCAATTCTTACTAAATCATCATATGTCATCATCTTGTATTTCACAAGTACAAATATTTCAACAGAGTTGCTTTTGATTTTCAAATCCACACTGATTTGGGGGAATCACTTACCCCTTAGTTTGGGGACCTCTTATAGCGAAATTTCACGGGGTAAGTGGGATCCCTCCTCTAAAACAGTTAATAATATTTTATTCAAAAATTCTGGTTGCAGTATGCACATTAAGTTAAACTGTACATGAAGGTTTAATGATCATAAAAAAATAATAAAAGCTAACCTGGAAACACGTCTTTGAAAAATGTTGCTTACACTAGGCAAAAAATATTTTTCAGATTTTAGTTTATTTATTTTTATTTATTTATTTTTTTTCTTGACTAAGTTCTCTGACCTAGAAATTTTTTTTTACAAAACCCAGAAAAATGCAAAACCAATCACTGTGATGAACCATGACATGATCAACGTAAAAAGGCATAAAAAACTTATGCTTTTTTTCAGTTTTAGGGGGGTGACCCACTTCCCCCAACCAACCCTACTTCTGAATTTACTTACAAGGAGAGGTTACGGTCTCGGAAATCCAGATCGGGATGAGATTTGGTAGATTAGTAGTATCCTTTAAGGGTACTCTCAGGGTAAAGTAATAAAGCGCACTAGCCATAAAATTCCGAGAAAACAGCCTTTAAAGATTTACGCGCAACTTATAAGCTAGTAGAGATTGTTCGTAAACAAGCGCCCGGTGGTCATGTGGGCAGCGCTCTGGGGTTCCATGCGGCCGATCCGAGTTCAAATCCACTGCAAGTTTCTTTTTTGTTCATTTATAAAGTGACTTTGTAGGTAATACTTAATTTAAAAAATATGATGTATTTTTAATGTGTGATAGTACATTAAATTTCTATTTACTATTCTCACAAACAAGTGATTACAAATTTTTAGATATTATAAACTTTGACGAAGTAAATGATTTTTGCAATAAATGCATAATCAGTTTCTTTGTGGATGAGTAAGAAGAATTATATTAGTTATTGCACATAAGCAAGTAGTCAAATTTTAAAAACCCTAACCGCACTTATCGAGCAATGGTTTTGCTCCTTGATTCTGTTATTTGTAAATTTTTCGTCTGCTGTATTTTACATTGAATATTCAAATTTTTATTTTCCATCTATTATCGTCTGCAATGTTCATGTTTGTTTTCATCATTAAATTTATTTATCGTCTGTGCTGTATATTAGACTGGAAAATTCTATACCGTGAAAAAGGATTTGAGTTTTTTAAATATTGTGAATCGAAATGGTCGGTTATTGAAGTAACCCTGAAACGAATAAAATCTTTTAACAAAATGGATAAAAATTCATTGCACAGTGAAATGTTGAAGCAGAGATTAAAAGATGCTGTCGTTTATTACGAGAGCTTGCTTACTGAAAATCATTTGATTGCATCAGAATCATATCAAGTTCAATTTCTCGCGTCCATTTTTATAGACAGGTAAAGAATTTAATAAAACGTATACAAAATTGCGCGTATCTCGTTGAAAATAATAGAGAAATGAATACCCGTGAAGATTGCATAAAATACAATCAGTTGTCCATCATCAACTGTCATCGCCAATTTTTGATAAAATGATTCGATATATGCCTGGTATACTTCTAAACTTTCTGACAAAAGAGAAATTTTCCTGAATGTAAATGAAGTATGTTCCAACGACTCTTTTACAAAGAAGTTGCTCCTGTAAGCAATCTTCCTTTATAAATTGTGCGAGATGTCAATACAGTTTTTGTTTTCCATGTTTTTATGATAAATATCATTCTGGTGTATGTATATAAATAACAGCTATATTGTTAAAAATCATCTATAAATTAAGCTCTACAGTGATTTTGTAGCCGTTGTAATTCAAATTTTAACTTGTATCGATTTAATTTATCTCCATTTTCTCTATTAAAGTGCTTTACGTGTTCAAAAATTTCGCATTATCTTCAATTCAAATTCCACAAAGCTGTAACAGTCACTTGATAAATGAATAAAAAAGAAACTTGCAGTGGATTTGAACTCGGATCGGCCGCATGGAACCCCAGAGCGCTGCCCACATGACCACCGGGCGCTTGTTTACGAACAATCTCTACTAGTTTATAAGTTGCGCGTAAATCTTTAAAGGTTGTTTTCTCGGAATTTTATGGCTAGTGCGCTTTATTACTTTACCCTGAGAGTACCCTTAAAGGATACTACTAATCTACCAAATCTCATCCCGATCTGAATTTCCGAGACCGTAACCTCTCCTTGTTAGTAAATTTTACTTCAGTATACTTAACCTGTAATTTACATATTTATAACTGTAACCATTGTTCTGTATTTACATTTAAGAGCAATAGTTTACATCTAACATGAACAATTCACGTCCGACACCAAGCTAATAATATTTTTAAAATATTTTTTTTTCTTTATGATATTATATGAAAACTGAAATATGCTTCAATCACAAGTATACTTAAGAATTAAGCTGTTTTTAGAATGAAAATGTTAGCCAATTCACAGACTTTTAATAATGTTTAAGTGAAAAATTAATTTTACCATTTGTGTGTTTAAGTCTGACACCAACTCTTTAATTTTTTTTAATTTATGTTTTCGGAATCTATTTTGAAAAACTTAACATGATTTCTCATTCAGTGGGATGAAGTATTACGGTGCGTCTTATTTTTAAAGATGTTATTTTTTTCATGAGGCACCCTGTCATTTTGTTCCTTCGGATGAAAAAAAAATCATATATCTTAAAAATAAAAATTAAATAAAATTTAGAGATTGCTACCATTGCTGCAAAATTTGAAATCTTACTTTTTTTTTGCATCTATTATTATAATATTTATTTATGTTATCTTTTTGTCATTAATTTTAATTAGTAATAAATTAGATTGTTACTAACTTTGAAGCAATTTAATATTTTATTGAATCATGTTAATTAGCTGTAGCTACAATCAACTCTCAACTTCTTAACTAACTGTTGGTTAGCAACTCAAAGAAACACAAGTTGTCAGTTAAGAACTCAGAAAGAAAATTAAGAGTTCTATTTCAATAATCAAAAAAAAAAAAAAAAAAAAAAAAATTATTGAAATCCTTCATTAGATTATTTTCCTTGCTGATGATATGTTATGCAAGATTTCACTTCCAGTCGAGAAATTATTTCTGACTGAAAGAAAACTAGGTCTCTATTTAAAAAAGCAACAGAATTTGCGTGAAAACAAGAAATTTTGAAAGAAAGAAAATCATGATGAATCTGAAACAACTGTAATAAAAGCAGTTTTTTTAGCCTCTGTTGTAACTGAATGTACTTTGACAGATTCTTTAGAACAAGAATTTGCAATCAAGTTTATCTAGATTTGGTCTTTTGTTGTTGAAAAGCATTTTCACTTACAAGAAGGAAACTTGCTTCAAGTAATTTTATTTGACATATATGTGTCATTTCTGAAGAGACACACAAACTCCAAATTGGTCTCTTTCTTAAAAAAAACCTAAAAGAACAACTCCTCTAATGAAACACTAAACAGCAGATATTTGTAGAACTAAAACCAAAGGAGAAAAAAAATAGAGGATTTCATTACTAACATTCAGATTTTTCACCATAAAGGTCTTTTCATCAAGTTTTTTGAAGATATGTTATCAAATAGTTTGGATGATGAGTAGCAATCAGAAAAAGGCTTGTTTTTTTCTGATTGGATTTTTCACCATAAAGGTCTTTTCATCAAGTTTTTTGAAGATATGTTATCAAATAGTTTGGGTGATGAGTAGCAATCAGAAAAAGGCTTGTTTTTTTCTGATTGGATTTTTCACCATAAAGGTCTTTTCATCAAGTTTTTTGAAGAGATGTTATCAAATAGTTTGGATGATGAGTAGCAATCAGAAAAAGGCTTGTATATTTCACATTACTAGACACAAAGGGGGGAAAATTACAATATTGGTGAATGTAAAAGACTGAAATTGTAAACCAATGATATGAATGGCGTAGTGGAACTTTTGCATGATTTTTGTTTGACATTATTACACAGCATAGCAACCATGAAATGCTTATTATTTTTTGTATGTATAGGAAATAAGTATTTCGGTTATGTTTCTGCCCTAACCAACCCAATTTCATGTTAATGTCAAATATTGCAATAGAAAATTGAGAATATATTTTTACTCTTATGGCCAAATTACCCCAACGGACCCTATACTGTTTAGGAACCCCTGAAATGGGAGAATGACAATCAGAGCTCAAAACTTTTTGTAGGCGTAATAAATTCATTCACCATCTAGTTTCTTGTTCTAAATAAAAATAAATTTAATTAAAAAATAATGTATCAATCAGTAAAAAGTGGTAGATTTTAAACAATCGGCAAGATAGCTAATTACGAATTACTGTTGATTAATCGATGTATCCCTAATTTACATCTTCAAAACTTAAGATAAAAATTCCTTTTCAGTCCTTTTTTCTTAGTTAAAAATAGATTTTTTCGCCCTTAAAGTTTAACTAAAAAAAATATACTTTCTCAAATACCGTTCTGAGAAAGTTTTTGATCAGGCATTTGTGAGAAGTTCTAAACCAAAAGTTAGCTTAGAAGCTATAGTTTTTCATTGGAATTAATTATAAATCTGGTTTTGAAAGTTTTCATACCTGTTCCCAGGACCTGATTAAGATATTAGGGGAAACCGGCCTTAATTCGGGACTCCTCTAAGTCAAACCTTCCACTGGCTAAAATAATTTTAGTAGTTTAGGTGCCCCTAAGAAGCAGGGACCTTTTTTGATGCAAAAATTGTTCTGCCCTCCCCCCCCCCCCCCATTCAGCTTCTGAGATTGTGATTTCATAAATGCTGTTCTATTATACATCGATTGCTGCCTTGTGACTAACTTAACTAATTTATACTAATATTATAAAGAGAGAGGGCAGATTTTTGTGTGTTTATATGTTCGAGGTAATCTCCGGAACCACTGCACCTATTTAAAAAATTCCTTCACTATTTAAAAGGTGCTTTCTTACTGAGTGACATAGGTTATATTCGAAAAAATCCGATAAATAGCTTTTTTATTCCAATTTAGGCCTAAATTTCACATAAATTCCCAAATATGGGAGAGAAAAATTACTTGCACATATTAATATTATATATTGTTGAAAAGGATAGAATTTTCCGCGTTCTAAACAATTTGTTTCAATGCTCTAACTTAATTACACGGGAGTAATTTGAGTTTTTAGCTCGCACTTTTTTAGGCTTAGCTGAAATTTAGGCACTACTTTCTTCATTAAATCTATCAATAAAAAGGGAATTGTCCCACAGTTTTCTTTTTGACACCATTGGAGAAAGCGACATTTTTTACTCCAGATCTTTCTCGACCTATGGTTGAAAAACTTAGCTCTATCTTGAAAGGAAAAAAAGTTACAAGCGTTTTTAAATCAAATTCGGAAAAGTTCATTTTAATTCAAGTTATCAACCTGATTTTATTTTCGCTTTTCCAGGGTTACGCTTTTTGAATCCATTGTTTCTTTCCTTATTTTTTATTTAATTTCTTAAACTAATTTTATTTCCTGTTTCCATGGCTATGCTTTTAAAATCCATCTTTCCCATTTTAATTTCTTAAAAGTATTTTAAAATCTTTCATCATTGTTTGGAAGGGTAATTTTTCATGGTGTTTTTTTTTCTTTTATTTGAGCTTGATTGTTGAATATTTCACTTGACACAATTTTTATTCTCAAGGTAGATCGTGCAAAGCCGGGCAACGCAGCTCTTAATATATAAAGATTTGAAAGCTACTGTTAATGTGATTTTCTACTTTTTTGTTTGTTTGACGAAACATTTATTATTGCTGAAGGAAAAACATCCGCTTCACCCGCAAAAGGGCTAGGTTCCGGTAGCGTGGTCGCTTGGCACGTTAGGCGCTGAGCAGTTCAGTCTGGGATTGTTGTTTTAAAGCAACCATAAATGTAATAATTTTTTTTTTTTTTTTTTTTTGGCTATTAGTTTTAAAAGAAAAACTTTTTATTTGTTTTTATCCAAGAAAATGTACAACATTTTCTTCTTTTTTTCTGACGATGATTTTTTAATGTTCCTCTGGATTTTTTTTTTTTTTTTGTTAAACAGATGGATTATGAAAGCGTGGTTGCTGTGGGAGTTTGGCGATAAACAATAGAGTTGCAGAACTATTTTTACATTTGAAAGATATTATTTGATTTTTTTTTTGTTTTTGTTTATTTGGCGAAATAATTTAAATTGCAGTAAAAACCACTTCACTCGCTAAATAGAGTTTTAAAGCAACTGTAAATCTAATTTAATGATTTGACGAAAAGTTTTAAATTCCAAAGAAACTTTACTAGTTTTTTTTTTTAAAGGTGTGTATGCATTTTATACAAAGAATAATGATCATTTCACATCAGAGGGGGAGGGGACGTCAATTTTTTTTATTCAAAGGACTTCCATTAAATTTTTAGCACGGGCATCACTGTGGGGGTGCTGCTAATAAGATGAATAAACCACTGTGGCATTAGCTTTAGAACTGTTCCAGATATTTTGCAGTAGTAGGATACTCTTCGAACTATCAGCAGAACAAGCACTACTGCAGGTGTCCTATGATTTCAATCAGTGGCGTAGCCATGGGGGGATAGGGGGGTTAGAAGCCCCCCCTCCCCATGAGCCCCAAAAAGTTTTTTCAGCCGAACCTGTTTCTATTTATTTATTATTTTTTTTAAGTTCAACTATCCTCTTGAGCTGAGCAGTAGCTGCAGTTCTAACTTGGCCAGTATTCTAGAATTTTCCTTCCACGTTTCTATCATCTTAGTTTTCTAAGGAATCAAAATGTTAAGAAAAAAAGAGCAACTAAAGAATAGCACACACCAAACCAAGAAATAGAGCGGAAAGGCTTTTAACTTGAATGACCTTTAACCAAAACTCGCCCAACATGTCGAATCTGTGAATTCCACCCTCCTACCAAAAATTGTCCGAGTCTCTGCACTCTGCCTTTCTTCCGAGAAAAAGTGTGCGAACGACTGTCCTTTGTTGTTTAATTCATAAAATGTTATATATATATATATATATATATATATATATATATATATATATATATATATATATATATATATATATATATATATATTGTGTGTGTAAACTCGAGGGCATAGCTTTACTTTAAACTTCAGAAAAAATTACCCCCCCCCCCCAAGGATTTTTTCTTGCTACGCCATTGATTTCAATATCATTAGAAATAGGTTGCACACAATGTATATTGAGGTACTGTTAAACTTGGTAGCATGTATCACCATTGTATTAGATATAAATACATAGTTGCCACCATTAAAATACCAGACCTTGTGTTGGCAAAAACAACATATGTAAGTGAGTTTATTAATTGTATCTTATGGTTAAATTATAAACTATTAAGTTCATTTTAAACTTTTTTAAATTAAAGGTGTGTAAATAAAAAATGTTAGTTGAAATGTACAATGTTTTTTTTTTTTTTTTTTTTAATTTCTTTGCTACTCCCCCCCCCCCCCCCTCTGGCCGCCCAGGATTAATGTTTTCCCACAAGAATAATCCTAGACTGTATTATTTTCTTATTTGCAAACCTTTTCTCATTGCTCAAATCTTTTTTTAGTGCATCAAGTCTCAAGTAAAAGAGAAAGCTGTAAAGTACTTCATTCATTACAGTGGATGGAATAAGAAGTAAGTTCATTTTCTATACAGTTGGATCCTGATTTAACGAACCTCTATAACAAATTTCGCAATTTAGCAAATTTTTCCTCCCCCGCCCTTAAATGAAGGCAAAAACCCCTATTACCAAATAATCAATCCCAAAGTAACTAATTAATTTAACAGCCAAAAAAATTTTTTTTTTGTGTTTATTTGAATGAGCAAATATAAGATTGTTTTCCGAATCATATATCCATCTTGTCCAAACCAGAAAACGACTTTTCTTGGAATCAGCATTTTTTGACGAGCGAGGGGGCAACCAATGAAAATCGATTCTGATGTAGAAAGTGATAATGAAATTCTCATTAAAACTATTACTTTTTCAAACACTTTACATAGCATGGAAACTGTAAAAACATCTCATGCAGCAGGCTGTAAATGAGACAGTTTTTTCTTACCTTCTTTTTCTTTGGAAAGAGAATTATTTTGAGTCAAGTCAAACATCTATTACTCATTACTTTGAAATTTCAAATTAACTAGTGTGTAATAAGCCACGGAATGCTGAATAAAAAGTTTACACTTTCTAATCATGGATATTTTTGCACAGTTGTTTATTAGGGTTTTCAGATAAGGTAACTGCTTTTTTTTTTCACACCCCAATATTAGGAATAACTTCGATTTAACTTATAAAAGTTTGGGTCCCAATAAATTCGTTAAATCAGGGTTCAACTGTATTTCTAACTGAAGTTCTTTATAAGTTATGTTAATTGACGGAAAAAAAGGAATTGTTAAAATTTATCCAATTACTGATTTTTGTTGACCAATCAATTGACGTATACAGCGCCACTACAGGAGCATTTTTGTCTCTTTCAAAGTGGCATTTTTTCTGCTCTGAAAGGTATTCCAGAGTTCTTACACTCAATTCTGCCGTGCTAAGTACAAAGTCATATCTGCACTTTTTATCAAAATTTAGTTACGGTTATCAAGTAATTCTTTGTCACATATTTTACCTAAATACAATGTTTTATGGTCATTTGCAAAAGAGTTTTTTTTTTTTTTTTTTTTTTTTTTAAATCTGAAAAAGTTGCATCTATATCAAATACTTGGATCCACACAATTTTAACCGGCAATTTCTCATTTTGAACTCAGATGCAGATACAACTTTTGCACTTAGCAGGGCAGTATTGGGATCCCTGCATATACCCCTTTCCATCAGAATGTAATTTAAATTTGAAAACCATCTGGCTACTTTGCCGGACTCGAGTTTCTTCATCACAACTGTGATCACATCTTGGTGAGCATTGTTTTTGATGATTTTAAGTTTAGTTCAATATATCATTCAGTATTATGGTTGTAGTTTTGGCCGGACAAAACTGATTTTATCCTTGCCACTGGCTAAAACCGGTTAAAACCAGCCAAAACTGGATTTAACCACCATAGAACTGGCCAAAACTAAATTACATGAAAATACACTTCTAATTTGTATGTATGTGAGAGATGTGTGTTTTGCAACTAATAAATCTGTTAGTTGGAAGTTTTTTAATTGAGCACAGCAATTTTAGTTAATTAAATATAATGTTAGAGAAGTAATTTACATTATTATAACAATAGTAGTGAACAAATTTCAACTTTCTTCAAAATTAATAACTGAAATTACTCACAACTAAAACAAAAGACATAAGGAATACAAAACAGCCTGTAACATAAGTATAGTAACTTTTCAGTAGTGTTGCTTTTTAATTTTCAAAAGTGTTTCCCCCTATACCTTTAGTTTTGTTTTAAAAAAAATGCCTATATATGTTTCTAAAAAAGTTTTTTTTTTCTCTCATTAATTCTTCAAAATTACTTGAAATACTTTCAAAGACTTTGTACGTTTGTGTGTGAGGATTGAAACCTATCTATTCAGCTTACAATGTTTCACTCTATTATTTTTTTAATGTTACTGCATATTTTTCATGTAAACCTTATCTTCTAAACATGCTGTAATTTCTACAAACTGTAAAACATACAAGATAAATAATGAAAGATGATTGATTATGATAAATAAATACCTTTGTGCTGAACAGTAAAGTAAGACAAAACAACGTTAGAAGAAGCACAAATTTGTAAATTACAGCAGACACATGTTTCGGCGTTACAGGGAACGCCTTTTTCAATGCAAAAAATAATGAGCTTATGGATGAAAAGACATCCGACAAAAGCCAAAAGCAGATAAGCATGCAGCTTAAAAGATAAAAACAGCGGATTAGCCAAACACCAATGACAAAGTTATAAACCGATCAGGAACCAATAGGAATGCAAGCAAAGGCCAAGAGCTTTCTCTTAGGTACGAACCCAGAAAGAAAGAATTCAATTGGACAAAGATTAAGCCGAAGCTTAAACAAAAAGAAAAGAAATTGTCAGTAACCGTGAACCGCAAGAAAGGAAAAGCTGAATGGAAAACCATGAAATAAAATAAACAGAAACCAAAAAATATTCGAAAAAAGGAAAAATAAAGATAAATAGAAGAAAATTGGGGGGGGGGGGTGTCAATCAAGACAAAAAGGTAAAAATAAACAAAGGAAGATAGATAAAAATGAATGGGAGAAAAAGGGGGGGGGATGGGGAAAGGACAGTATTAAAGATATGGGAGCCAAATGTTGGAAAAATATGGAACTGCACTAAGATCGTTAACTAAGTTAGAACTGTTCCTCATATAACTAAGTTAGAACTGTTCCTCATATAACTTAGTTAACAATCTTAGTGCAGTTCCATATTTTTCCAACATTTGGCTACCATATCTTTAATACTGTCCTTTCCCCATCCCCCCCTTTTTTCCCATTCATTTTTATCTATCTTCCTTTGTTTATTTTTACCTTTTTGTCTTGATTGACACTCCCCCCCCCCCCAATTTTCTTCTATTTATCTTTATTTTTCCTTTTTTCGAATATTTTTTGGTTTCTGTTTATTTTATTTCATGGTTTTCCATTCAGCTTTTCCTTTCTTGCGGTTCATGGTTACTGACAATTTCTTTTCTTTTTGTTTAAGCCTCGGCTTAATCTTTGTCCAATTGAATTCTCTCTTTCTGGGTTCGTACCTAAGAGAAAGCTCTTGGCCTTTGCTTGCATTCCTATTGGTTCCTGATCAGTTTATAACTTTGTCAATGGTGTTTGGCTAATCTGCTGTTTTTACCTTTTAAGCTGCATGCTTATCTGCTCTTGGCTTTTGTCGGATGTCTTTTCATCCATAAGCTCATTATTTTTTTCATTGAAAAAGACGTTCCCTGTAACGCCGAAACACGTGTCTGCTGTAATTTGCAAATTTGTGCTTCTTCTAACGTTGTTTTGTCTTACTTTATGATTGATTATGGTTTGTTTTTATTTATTTTTGATAAATTATTATTTGGTTTTCATTTAAAATTTGATAATTATCTAAGTGGCAAAAACTGGATAAAACTGATTTTATCCCGGCCGATTTAAACCGATATATCCACGGTTAAAACCACCACTGTCCAAAACTCTTACAACACTGATAAACAACACTGATAAACTGCACTTATAGCAAAATAATCCTAAAGTACCAAACTTCTATCAACATAGGATCATAACTTTGGTATAGCAAAATGATTTCTCAGGTCCTTTCAACTTTGTTAAACTGGGATTAAAATGTATTTTCTTTACTTGTAGTTGGGATGAATGGGTTCCCGAAAGTAGAGTTTTGAAATACAATGAAGCAAATATGCAAAAACAAAAGGAATTAGATGCTGCTCATGGGTAAGACATTTTTTCTTTTGATTTTTTTTTAAATTTATTTTTATTTATTTATTTCCTATTATTATTATTACTATTATTATCATTATTATTTTTTTTGACGTGAATATTCTTCTCAATACTAATGTAAGAAAGGTTCTATAAATTGCTTTCTATGGAACAGTTTTTTAAAAATCCCTTTTGAATAGAATGTAGTATTACAGACCTAAAAAATCAGGCATTGAATCAAAGAGAACTATAAAAAATATTGAACTAAAAGCAAACTTTAAAGTACTTAAACAAATTTTTAATCATATAGATTTATCAGGGAAAAAAAACTCTTTTAAAAATAATGCTATCATTAATGAAATGATGCAATAGAATTAATCTATTAATACCTAAGGAAAAATGTCCATAAAATGAGGTGTAATCAATTAATGTTCAAAATTAAACTAAATTAAGAAGAACTGCTACTAGTGCATGTATATGACAGAAGTGAATCGGTGCCTAAACACCATACCAATATTGTATTTCTGGGAAAAAAATTCAACTTTCACATACAATTGGTCACATTTCAGGATTCGGCTGTTTCCCATTGGCATCGAAAGCAAAGACAAGCACTCAGGATAGATTCTTTTTAAAAAGAGGCGATAAGTTGAGGATGGGCAATTTTCGGTCACACTAGCTAGCTCTGTCTCTTTCGAATCTGCTTTCGAAGTGCCAAACACGCTGCTTTGCATTTCTATTTTGTATCCTTTTACTTCCGGGTTTCCACCCCTATTTTGATAAAATCAGAGTAGAACTGACGGAAAGGAAAACAGAGTATGTGACTCATGCACCCATTCTTTTAAGTTAAAAGTTACTTATTTTATTTTTGCCCTTTAATTTTATTAAAGGTGAATAAGGTAAAGGTTTATGAAAATGCAATTTTTTTCTACAAATAAATTTCTTTAATATACATTTTATTTTCAACTATCAAGCTTTCAAAACATGAAGTAATTACTTTACTAAATGGCTTTTAAATGTATAGAAAAGGAAAGAAAATGAAAGCTGTGAAAGGTGGTACAAAAAAGGAATCAACAGATAGAGAAGCATCGGCTCTGCCTCTTCAAGAAAAAAACCAGAAGCAGAAAAGTATTAAAGAAGGTATGCTTCATTTGTATTGTACGAGGGTTGTTTTTTTTTTAAGCTCCGTTTGGCTATTTAAAAAAATAAACAAAAAACAGGTGAATATACAAAAAAGATTTTACTATCAAAAGTAAGGTACAATGCATATTATTTCTCCACATAATCACCTTGACAATTTAGGCATTTGTCGTACCTGTGCGCAAGCTTTTCTATACCCTCCTCATAGAACATTGCCGCCAATGATTGAAAGTGATTTTTGACAGTGTTTTTGGGACCCAGCGAGTACAAATTGTTCTGTAACGCAACAGTTCTATAGCTATAGAGTGTAGGGACGATCTTGAAACTTCTGGAAATTGCATCGATAATTCACTTATTGTGAAACTCGGATTTTCCTTAACCGCTTTGTCGACTCGTTGAACAAGGTCGTCTGTAGCCACAAACTTGCGTCCCAGACCTCCTTCATCATGCACATGACTTCTGCCCTCTTTAAATTTTCGGCACCACTTACAAACAACACCAGCACTCATTAAGTTCTCTCCATATACATGACTTATTCTTTGATGAATTTCCGCTGCCCTGTTACCCTCTGCTTGCAAGAAACGAATAACACTTTTTAATTCACGTTTGGCGAGAGACTCAATAGAGACAGCCATGTTTTCGTGTCTGTAGCTCAACAGGAAATTGCAGATTGGACTTGACAGTAACTGAGTGTTTGGACAGGGGTATGTGCAGTATCCTAGTATGCAAACCAGCCACCTGGCGCCCACATGGCTTTCCTACTGTGAAGACGGAGCTTGAAAAAAAAAAACAACCTACGTATATTATGTTTGTGGGAAATATTTGACTCTGAATCTACTTCACATTCTATGACACAAACCTGAGGAAGAATCTGCTCATAAAGATTAGGAAGACAAACTCATAATGGATCAACTATACATTTACATTTTGATCAAAAGATGGACCTTTCCCAATGTTTGGCTCAAGGCCTTTATTTTGGGCTTTGCAGTCAATTTCATTAAAGTGGGGAATGAAAATTAAGTTTTAAAATGTGATAAAAACTTACTGTAATTCTGTTTGAATCCCCAATAAGAAAGCAACGTCGACAAATGACAACATCCTTTCTTCGATTGGAATAAATTTTGTGACGGATGTCTTTTCATCCATAAGCTCACTTAGTTTGCATTGAAAAAGAGGCTTCTTGTAAATCCGAAATACTAGTCTGCAGTAATCTGCAATTTGTGCTATTATACATTGTTTTTCCTTAGTTTACCTTATAATAACGTGCCTGATTCTGGCAATTCAGCCACATTTCTAGTTTTTGTAGGTAGTAACATGGATGTGACAGCTGCGCCGAGCTGCTACAAAAGATTGCAAAATGCTTTTCTACTCCACAACCCCCATAAAGCGCAATTTTACTTTTAATATTGCAATCCCTTCTGCATATTTGGCCATTTATTCAAATTTGCATCAAGTTTATGCATTTGGAGCTGTTTTTTTTTTTTTTAAATAATTTTTTGAGTTAACCCCGCATAAAATCCCATTGCATTCACTAATGCAAAGTTCGATCGTTTTAATTTACTGTGTGATTTTCCCACTTGGACATTAATGATTTTGTAGTGACAATTATTTTCAGTCATCCTTCTAGTCTTTTTTTTTTCGGTAGGAGAGGACTTGAAAGTTCATCTTTTTGCTACGTGGACTCGAAAAATATAAATCTATTGCATCCAAATTGATTTATGCCAATGCCATCTGTAAAAATTAATATTTACCAGTCTCTTTATATTGGGTTATTTAAGTTTTTTGAAAAATAAATTTGATTTGTAATTTATTATTATTATTATTATTTTGGAGGCATTTAAGATGTATCACCTTTAAACTAAACAAGCTATAGCTTAGGGTACTTGCTTTGTTGGAGGCGCCCAACTCCCAAAAATTTCGTGATTTGTTCTTAACAAAAAAAAGAAAAGTACTTGAAAAAATACATTTTATTTTAAAGTGCTTGAAAATTTTGAAAAAGTGTGAATACAAACTATAAATTTAAACATTTATATCAAATGGGAGGGAGTAGAGGGATAAATGCTGAAGTATGTTAAATTTTGTTCCTTGTCTCATCCTGCATCAAAAAGGCAAAAATCATGGTTCTCACATTTCTGTAACATATTAGAGAGAAATTGTTGTGACTCACATGATTCATATCTTGCTGTTTATTCAATCCCGAATGCAGTGAGGTATTTTGGAAATTCTTTTGTACTGCTTGCTTTTATCTTACTTCTAATGCATATTGTTAATCTGTTCAGCACAAGAAAAAAAAAAAAACCTCTATTCCTTTTCATTTTCTGCACTGCTTGTAATTGCAGAAAAAAGTTGTTGAAATGAAAAATCAATGTATTTTTTTTTCTTTTAAACTTAAAGTAGTTGTATCTTACAAAGTGAAAACAATACTTTAAAACTGTAAAATCTAGTACTTAATTTCAGAGACTGGAAAGGGCAAATGAAGCCCAAAAAAATTTTAATTGTTCTCGAGTCCTTAAAACGGATTAGATGAGTTTTTGAAATTCCTAAGCAAAGAGTGCTTCAAATTTATTTCTTACAGACCCCAAAAAGTTCCTATTTTTCCTACTTTTTCCTATTTTTTAGAGCACTCTCCTTATTTTCCTACTTTTTCCTTATTTTTCCTACTTTTTCTTTCTTTAGTATAGTACTTCTAATTGTGCATTGATTCTGATTTTTACAATGCCGCACTGATAATTTTCTACATGTTTAAATTTTGAAAAGCAACAGAAACAAGCGGATCCTGAACTTTTCATTGACTGACTACAGTAATTTCTGGAAGGAACGCCGAAGCATGTGCGTGTTTAAAAGTTAAATTTTCGAATGTTTTTACCGTTGCTGCCTTTATGATCAACTTTTCTTTTTATCGCCCCGACTTAAGTCCTACAGTTTTAACAAAACAGTAAAGAAATGGATACTGGCACATTCTGGTGCAATTATATATTATTCATCCGGCAATTAGATGCTTTAATTAAAGTAAACGGCCGACTGTTCAAGTGCGGGAAACGCCGAATTTCCTATTCACCAATTTTTTGTATAGATGATTACAAGGGAAATGGAGCTCTATTTAAACAGAAAGGCAATGTAAAACCTTAAAAGGAACGTAAGGAAGCAAAAAATGAAAAACCTCTACGCTGTACATATTTTCTTGATGTTAGTACAAAATAAAAGCGACATATAACCGAAGTTCGCAAAACAGAACACTTTAAAAATAATAGCAGAAACTAACTTTTTTCATACATAAATATGATTATTGTTCATTCTAAATAGGAAATATGATTATAAAATTTATAAAATTTCAGTTTCTTTCCTTGCAAAAAGTGTATTTGCAGAAAAAAAAAAAAAACTTGGCAAACCCTAGATGTTGAAAAACGTTCCCAATTTTTGGAGAAAAATTGGAAATCAATTTAAATGCGAGATTCCGTTTTTATTTCCTCACATTTTTAAAAGTAGGGGGGGGGGGGGGGGGGATAGAGCCAAGAGCAAATATGTACTGTACCTATTTCTTTTTCTTTTAAATGGGTATTTTCTAATTTGGTATATCATAAATATCGAAGAGTTGCCCCCCCCCCCCTCGCTCTCAATTTCGTGAACAATTTCCAAATGAATATTTTTGTTGTATGGTGAGGATTGAGAGAAACTACATGCTTTCCCTTTTATGCACAGATAATCATTAGTAACTGATCTTTTTCTTTGATAAAAATGTTATGTTTGCCATGCATGGATTTTTCCTTTTTTTTCTGTGATAAAAATTTTGGAAGAAGGATGTAAAAAATCATCAAACCAATAAAACAGTATTCGTTTTTATTTCTTGATTAAAATTAAAACTTGCCCCCCCCCCCTACCCGGAGGGGTGGGGAGCTCGCAAAGAATGTATACTGAATGCAAATTTTGTCTGAAAACAACAAAAACCACACAAACTTGTATAGTTAAGCATTAATTTTCTAAAGCCAGGGAGGGGAGAAATTAACCCCACTGACCCCCCCCCCCTAAATGAATGCTAAAAATATATAACATAATACAAACCCTTTAGTTTACTTATTTCGTTATTTATTTAGTTTAATTATTTTATTATAAATTTTATGTCCCATATTTCAGAACAGATTTATTTTAGTTCTGCATTTTAAGTCTTTTTCCTTTTTATTTTTTTTTTTAAATTCAAACATCTGCCCCTGTTTATGCAAGAATACATGTCCGCTGCTGATTATTTTTAACCAAAACTAAATTAATATTTACTTTTCTTTTTGTATCGTAGTTTATGACAACAGGAGCAAAAGTGTTAGTATTTTTAAATGATAAAGGATGTTCTCGAAGGAATGTTTTCATTTTTGACAAAACAAATCTTTAACAAAAACGGTTTTATTGCACCAAAATATGAGTTTTATTATTATTATTGTTTTTTTTGCATTTGCTATATTGTATTTTATTCTTTCACACTTGAAATTTTTATTACTATTGTTGAAAGGTGTTTCTTTGTTTGGATTTCATTTTCATATTTTTGTAATTAATATCTTTGTTTCCACCAGTTTATTTTTCATACTGAAAATTTCTTTCATTTTGTTTTTATGACTCGGTCTTTCATTAAATCCCTTTAATACTTCAAAAGTACTGTTAGTTTATTTTTGGGACAGTTTTAAATCAAAAATACTGTTAGTTTATTTTACATTAGAAATAAAGTTTACGCTAAATTTCTTTTCTCTTGACGTGTGTTCCTATTGTTTCCAACTTTTTTAAATGATTTTTTTCCTACTTTTCCTACTTTTTAAATTTTTGATTCCTTATTTCCTACTTTTTCCTCAAAAAAAAAAACCACTTCGAGGTCTGTTCTTATCAAGTGTATAAATTATGAATTGTTCAAATGGGCAGCATGTTACTCTCTTGTTACCTATTTTCTAAATCTGTACACCATTTCTTTTAAAGCACTTTTTACTATTGATCATTTTGTATTTAATACATTGTTGTATTTGTGGGTGGGTTGAAGGCGTGATAAAAAACTAATTGAATTGAACCGACAGCCGATGTAAGCAAATAACAATATGCATAACCTTCTATTCTCCCTTGCTTTTTCTCTCTGAGGACTACTGTTACTCATTTGTCAACACGAAAACAATTTTTACTGTGTATTATCGTAATTCGCAAAAGAGTGTTTTGCTATTTTTTTCCGGGATTTTTGTAGTTCCAATTACCCCCTATAAGGCTTAAAAATGCAGAATTTCATATCTATTTTACAAAAATTCCTCCGGGGGAAAACCCTTGACCCCTTAAAATTGGAGATATTCTATACCCTGCTTTAAAGGGACACTATTTCCCATCATATACCAAATTTATAATGCATAATGGGGGAGGGGGGCTTTAAAATATGGCCTTTTTTGCCACCGACAGAAAAGCTGTCTGGACTACAAAAAAGTGACTCAAAACCTGAAATAGCTTAGGACCATGTTAAGTCTAAATCTAGCCTTGATTACAACTAATATTGCTCAAAAAAAAAAAAAAAAAAAAAATCCTGCCCCCCCCCCCCCCCCAGGAACTCAGTCCCAATTCCGCCTATGACTCCAACTCGGAAGCTTTGGCAAAAATTTATGCACAGAGGAAAAATGACTGACTTCAATTCTTGGATATTGGACTCCAACTCCTTTATTCCAAAATGAGATTAACTCCGACTCTGCAGTCTTGTTTTTAACTGTGAAATAATTATTGTTAATATGACTTGTTTTTATTTTCACTCTTAAGTTTTAATTTAGGCATTCAGTTTTCGGCGGATAAACTCAAAGTTATTTATGTTTCTACATAAAGATATGCGCAGACGATTTTTTTTTTGACAATGAAAATTATTTTTTTAAGTTGACATTTTATTGTTTTTATTTATTTTGATAAGTGCATTAATTCATTTAAAAATTATTTTTGGCAACAGGGGAAAAAGAAACTTTTTTTTTTTTGATATGATGTATTTATTTTTATGAACTTTTTAATTTTAATTATTATTTTTTTTTTTCGTTTTGAAAGCAGTTAAAGAATTTCGTTTTAATGGAAAAAAGTGTATTAGCTGCTTTGTTTAAAAGGTGCTGCAACTTTATTTGTTCATTTATTTATTATTCATTTTTTACGCATCTAATTTTTTAGATGAGTGAAGCATATTTCATTCCTAGAAATCAGCTTAAAATATCAAAAATTATGTTTCAAACAATTTGCGATTTTATCTATATTTGGGAATATTGATCAGGTACTAGAAAGTAGTATGGGTATACGGGAAAGTAGGTTCATTTAGTTCTAGACGGAGCTTCTTGTTTGGACTTTCAGATTTGTTAATGAAGTAGTTCATCATAACATGTATGCCTAAATATAAGATCAAATAAGCAAATAACTTACACATAGCAATAAAAAATAGGTTAATAGTTCTTTAAAACTCACTTGTAATTTCTGTACCTCAGAAGCACTGACGTAGGTCCAAAAATTGCAATATTCCATTTATTAGTGCATTGTATGTAGAAGCCAATTCCGTATCTAACCATGTGAACAGAATTCTTTTTAAAATATCCTTTTTAATTTTTTAACAGGATTAAAAGAGCTTGCATCCCATCCTTTGCATGCGCCAGAAAAAAAGTTTTTACCCTGTAAATTTATCATAATGTCCTACTTCTTTCTGGCACAAAGATACAGATTTGTTGAGGAAAAGTTTTTTAATCATTCTTCCTCTTTTCTTTTTTAACCTTTTTGAGTAGGTTTTTGACTTTTATGTATACATGTCTTATACAGTTTATATGTATATATATAAACTACATAAAACAAACAAATTTTATAAGTAGGTGGAAGAACTATAACTTAAATGTGAGAACCAAATTTAAATCAGAAAAAGTGGAACATGACAGAACTTGTCAGTTGTGAAAAATATTAGACACATAAAGTAACAAAAAGTGAGATTAGAAGTGCTTCAATTATTAGTAGGAATTACGGTGTTTTTGCACCTTCAATCTTTTTTATTATTATTTTATCATACCTCACATATGTTTCTGTGTGTGAAAAATAAAAGCTGCTCCAAATTGATGCAAAACTTCCAAACTCACCATTTTCATGCTCCCAAGATTGCTCCTAAAGCAAGTTTTAGTCAGCACATCCTTGTTGTAATTTTCTTGATGATAAATACCAATTTTCAACATAGTATTTTTCATGGAACGGAAAACTTTCCAACCTTGCTTAACACTATACTGATTTTGTTCTACAATTGACTTATGTTTCATTGCAGCGTTCTGTTCATACATTAAGTTCTTCTGCAGTATTGTATTTCTTAACCAAAATTTCTATAAAAGTAATCCTTTCATAATACTTGAGATGTTTAAATTTCAATTTCCGATTTAATATGCAATTTAATCAATTTTTTCCTCCCAAGTTCACTTGTTGGAAACTTATTTGTAATTATTCTATATTTTATATATTTTTTGTTTTTGTTTTAGTATCGAGTGTGGGGGATTAGTATCTATTATTAACCAGAGTTATCATTAACTGCTTTCATTACTAACCAGAGGTGCAGATGTCTATGAAGGCAAAAATTCTATGTCTAGAAAGACAACTATGATTTATGTCGAATAGTAGTTGAGAAAAAAAATTTCCTATTCAATTTAACCTTACAAAATTTTAAATGCATAAAGTAAGTTACCCTGTATGACTACATGATTAAATTTGTTTCACATTTTGATATAAATTGGGTAACAACGTTCTTTAAAAATATTAAAAAGTAAGAATTTCTGGGGGTTTTTTTTTCCATTATTGTTAGAAGAATTTTTACTGTTATTTTTGTAAACAATTGTAATGGACAAACTATGATTGATTAGTTTTTATTTTCAAATTCTTTAAAGTCTCAAGTGAAAAAAAGAAAAGGCCTGTCCCAGAAACTGAGGGAAGTAAGTAATTTAGTTTTATTATTTTCTTTCTTTTTTTTTTTTTTTTTGGACAACTCAAAGTCAGCATACAAATTTTAATTTAAAATGCTATCACTGCAATTATTGATTTTCTATATGCCCTCATATCTATTATTATTAAAATTTGTGCATGTCTGTAACTCTATCTTCTCCGGACTATCAAAGTCTCCCAGGCCAGTGCTGGTACTGTTAGATACAGGATATTTGGAAAAGCCATTCCGCCATGTCTCACGACTTTAATTAGAGCACCAGATTTTATGAGAAATTACCAGCAGTGGCGCCAAATTTAACGAAGGGGCAGAGCCACTGATCAGGGGCACCCAGATGGGAGGTCGCTGTGACCTCCCAAAAATTTCCTTATTTGGCAAATTTTGTGTGACGATTCGGCAAAATCATCATCATTCGGAAAAATTTGTGTATTCGGCAAAATGATCATCATTGGGTGAAATTTGTAGTTCATTCAGCAAAACTAACATTATTTAGGGAAATTTTGAGCTCCATTCTCCAAACTGAGAATTTCTTCCCTCCTAAAAATTTAAATTCAGGGCACCCCTGCCCCTGAGATACATTGTCAAAGATGGAGTTTATGCCCTGGTACCACAGGCAATGTAGAGAGGTCTAATCCCTTGAACTACACCGCCAAAGGCGGATTGGTGATTGAGCACCATAGGCAACAAGGCAGCCGCCAATGCCAGAGAATGGGGGTTGGCGAGCGAAGTGAGCAGGTGGAGGATATATTATTAAGCATAAATCTGTATAAACATCTTGTAAGGGACTCATCCCAAAATAAATAAATAATAATAAAATAAAATGAAATTTGTAGTATGATTGATTTGGGGGAAAATTCTTTTTGTTGAATTGCTCTTTGGTGCACAACGTTGATATTTCTAGGTTGTTGTTTTTTCCAGAAGCATTTTTTAAAATTTTATTTTAATTCTCCTAGCTACTCCTGCTACATCTTCCGTGCCAGAAACACCAGCAGATTTACAAAGAAAGAAGCGAACTCGAGCTGAACAAAATGTTGAAACTGTGAGTAAAGTTCTAATGTTTTTTGTTTGTTTTTTTACTTCCTTTTAAAAAAGGAAGTTTTGTAATTGAAAAAAAAAATTCACCCGAAAATCGACCTTAATTTCCATTTTGCTCACCCCCGAATGAATGTTAAGTTTTTTTTCAACTCAACCACATGTGGAAAAGTACCTAAGAACGTATAGACATGAGAAATATCCATTTTGACAATTCTCGAGTTGGTTACAATGAGTTTTCTCGTGACGACTGTATGTACGTATGTATGTGCATATGTATGTCGCATAACTCAAGAACTGTATGTCCTAGAAAGTTGAAATTTGGTATGTAGACTCCTAGTGGGGTCTAGTTGTGCACTTTTGGTTGCATTCGTGTGTTTCTAAGGGAGTCTTTTGCCCCTTTTTGGGGGAAATCATTGTTAATTTTGATGTAAACTCAAGTGGTGTTACAATTTAGTGGACACTTGGTGATATATCGCCAGTCTTTTAGTTGCCAAGTTTTGTCACCAACTTGGTGATAAATTTGGCGTGTTTTTTTTTAAATAATTTGGCCACTGTTGGTGATATTTAGATAGTAAACTATTGAATCACATTAAAATTACCAATAATAGGAAAATGACATTAATTTGGAGTAAAAGGAAGTCATGTGAGGCACACATCAGCTTGTTTTGTCTATAAAATCATCCTTGTGAGGAAATTTTGAAAATTTTTAAATCTCTATGTTCCAGGTTCTTTTAATAAGGCCATTGAGTTATTGATGTTAGCTGGCGCTTAACTCGTTCGCAACCATGATCACGTATATGTGATCACCCGTTTCTCCCTCCAGCGGCTGTATTATCGCGGCCGTGATTAGACTTTCCGTCCCAGGCAAGTTGTGATCACGTATGTGTGATCTCAGTTTGGAGCAATATATTTGAATTTTTAAAGGACACTAGATGGCGCTTGAAGTTCGCTACTTTTTCCAAAACGGTTCTACTTAGTATTGACCTTCAACATGTGGTTTCAGTTATGTTCTTTTTTTTTAATCCAGGGACCTGGATGAGAAAAACATCTGCACGTGTTACAGCTTCTGAAGCAGGATTAATCAGAGCTCAGATTTATGACTTTTGCTCCTTGTGTTTGTTTATATTTTAGTGAAATGGAAATGATGAATATTTATTGGTTAAGGGGGTGGGAGAAAACATTTCAGTTTTAAATTTGATGGATCTTATTTTGTATGGTTAGGATCAGTTTTATTTCAATCACGATTGATAAAAGAATGAAGTTTTTAAAGGAGGGTCAGGTGTAAAAACGGATGAACAAATCATATATGAAAAGGAAGGCATTAATTTTGAATATTGGAGGCTGTGATACCGAGGATGTTCGTTTTAGTGCAGATATTTTAGCGTAAGTTAATGGCAAGCAAACGTCAAAGTTACAGAGGTATTTCACAAAAATTAGTTTGATATACTATTTCACACTTTTGTCTGAAATATATATATATATATATTGAGAGAGAGAGATTTTCTATTGTTTTGCCTGTGTTTTGAATGCCTGTATGCAAACTTATACTTTATTGTTTTTTAATAAGTTGAAAATTTAACTGAAATGTATTCAGAGAATATTAATGTTAGTGAATCAAAAGTTTCAGTGCATTCAACTGCAGTAATGATTTTAAATGAATTTTTAAATAAAATTAGGCTTAACTACCAAAATCACCCGTGTCCTATCAGGTTAAAGAACAATGGATGCAAAAATATTTTTGAATTTGTAAAAAGCTAAATGTTTAGCCTTTTCCTCCTTCCTAATAATGGACCAAAATAACGGTTGATTTTTACCAAAATTATTATTTTTTACTGAATAATGAATTTTAAGTTGTGTCATCATTTTTTTTTTTTTTTTTTTTGATATAATGACAACAAAATCTGTCGTTCTTTTAGCTCACACTTAAGGAACAACAGATGCAAAAGATTACTGATTTTAAAAAGGCAAATGTTTCGATTTTCCCTCTGCTAATAATCAAGTTGTTTTTTGCAAACTCTTCAAATAATATCCCTAATATAATAAGTATAGTAACAATAGTATTCTAACTCCTTCAATAAATAAGAAGCTTTTTGTAAATCTTTAACTGAGCATAAAATTATGTCATCTTTTTTTTTTTCTTTTTTTGGATAGATATGCAAAAAAAAAAAGAGAAAAATCTTAAATGAAAAAAATCTTTCTAGAAGTTCATAGAATGAATGACAGTGCTAAAATTATTGCAACAACAGTGGAACATTCAAACAAGTGCTAGCTGACCCATGCAAAGCATCCAAATTTAAATTAAAATCCTTAAAATGTTAAAATCCTTATTCACTGGGGGGGGGGGGGAGAGGCTCAGGCCCCTTTGTGAGCATGAAGTCTGAATGTGCCAAAGATTGCAATTAGAAAAAAACAAGATTCTTATAGAAACACATGATTGATAGCTAAATGATGGACTATTTTCTTGCATTAAAAAAAGACAGAAAGGGTTATTTTGGACAAAAATGTCAAACTAGCATTTGGAAATATTTTGTACCAAAGATAACATAAATAATGTTGAAACTCTGAAATCTATTTTGCTTTTTGAATTAATAGAGGTAAGAAGACTCTTTAATTTGATCAAATTTTTTATTATTTCTATTCTACATTTTTGTGTGTGTGTAATCCTATACTTTACAATTCGATGTACAACCAAACTGGATATAATGCCGATATATGTATAGATATCGCTTTTGGGTTTATCCTCACTTTCCAACATCTTCAAGTGCTGAAAGAACATTTTCACACCTTTAGTTTTGTAGACAGCAAATTAAAAAATCAATTAGGGGTGGAAGCTTTGATCATTAAGGCATAGATAAAGCAAGTGTGAGTGGTTGTTGAGGCAGGAATCATTAGGGGAGAAAGTGGGGGGAGACCACGTGACTGCGACCTTTCACAGAAGACCTTTCGCCAGAGCTATGCTAATTCTGGTAGGTATTTGAACAGTCGTTGATTTTAATTTTTTACCTTCTGCCTTAAATGTTTTGGCACATTTTTTTTTCCGTCACCTGCAAGCGCATAGTTTACTGATCCATGGATAAGTTTGTTTGTTTTTTTTTCAATTTCTACAGTAAGTTTTTTAGTTATGCCAATTTGAAAATGGCTCTAAATGTTGCGCTCATTGATTAATAGAGTTAGTATTTCACACACGTTTTTGAAACAATGTAAATAGCAGCAAAGTAGAGTTCTTTACAATGAATGGAAATTTCTTTATTCTTTTGCTCTTTCCTTTTATAGTGCATAGTTTTTTTTCTAATCCATTTACTATTTCATGCGTACTGGAAATGAATAAAATATTAAATTTGTGAACATGATGTTAAAAGTTTTAATAGTAATGTATTTCAAACTATTTTTTAGCCTCTCTTCCCCGTAAAAGATTTTTTTCTTTAAGAAAATTAATGAAATTTATAAAGATTTTATCTATTGCAAAAATAACCCCAAAAACACAAAGAACATTTCCAAAAATAAATAAATTGAATGATGAAAAAAAAATTTTCAAAAGACAAACTGTAATTTTTCCTCCCAAATTAGGGTGTTTGAACTTTGTTTATGTTTTACTTTTCAGCAAATTTTTTTTTCTATTATTATTTTAATTTGATCATTGAATAATAGAGAAAATTTTAGAAAATCTAAGCATTTATACTTTGTGCTCGGAATTCGAGAAAAATTCTTTGAAATCCGTAATGCAGTGCAATTTTCCATAGACTTCACAAGTTAGAGGTTGGTTGGTTTTAGAGAAGTACTTTTATTGTGCACATGATTTTATTGCGTGTAAAAGTGGTTGGTGAAATGAAAAAAGTGTTAATATTGTTTTATAGGACAGAGAAAAAAAGGTTTTGATAAAATAATTGTTATTATTTTATCAAATACTGACAATTATGCGCACTGCGATAGGGAATGTTGAAGAGTCAAAATCTCCCATAGAATAGAGACATAGAGGAAGAAAACGCCAAAATCCTAATGGTCGTAGACACGTGGTACACGCTGGCGAAATTATTTGATATTTTCCCCCGAAGATAAGACCTGTCGCCCTTACTCCTGCTTCAGCACATACAATAGTGAATGAACTGGGGGGCTTTGTTTATCTCTCAATGGTCTAAGGGTGGAAGAGGCTGCTTGACTGACATATGTTCAAATTTTTAAACAAATAAATAGAGACATACCAAGTACTTGGTAACTACTTTGTACTCTGCCAATTTGCCGAGTACTCAGTACTCGGCCAAATTTTGATCAGATACTCGGCCAATACCAAGTAGTTGTAAAATATTGAATATTATTCAAGACAGATTTTACAATTAATAAAAAAAGTGCAAGCATATAATATGCTTCAATCATTTACAAAACAAATTTTAATTTTGAGAATAATGAAGTTTGTTATACTTTAATGTAGTAAATTTATTTCAATGTCCCCAAAGTTAATAAAACTTTAGGAACACTGCTGACACGTGTTTTGGCATTACAAGGAATGCACTTTTCAATGCTTAAAATGTGAGCTTATGGATTTAAAGACATACAACAAAAGTCTTAATTTATTGTTGGAAGTCTTTTGCATTCATTAGCTTGCATTTTATGCACTGAAAAAGACATTCTTTGAAATGCAGAAATACGTGCCTGCAGTGTTCCCACACATTCGTGCTTTTAACGTTTTATTTGCTTTTAAAAATAATTTGTTTTGCGGACAAGAACTATAATAGATTGTAGAGACGTACCGAGTAGCACTTTGGCCGAGTAGCCGAGTACCGAGTACTCGGCCTTTCACTACTCGGCCGAGTACCGAGTTACCGAGTACTCGGCCTTTCACGACTCGGCCGAGTTACCAAGTACCAATTATGTTTTAACAAGAACCACCGACACACATGTGATGAATTTTGAACTTATTGGAATAGTAGTATAGACCTCCTTGTCCATATAATAGTTTTTAAAACTAAATTCCTGGTGAAATTTAATTACGCATTATATAAACAATTTTGTTTGTCAAAATGTTACCAAAAATGATTTTTAAAATTAAAAATAAATAAATAAAAGGTATGATTAATCAAGTTGGAATTAAAACAAATTACAGTAAAATCCCTCTAATGCGGACACTAACAGGACAATTTTTTTTGTCCGCAATAGAGAGGTGTCTGCAGGACAGGGGATTAATAATGTTATTTGCATTGGAACTGGGGAATTAAAAATTGTCCGCATAAGAGGGGTGTCCGTTAAGAGGGGTTTCACTGTATACCAATCAATTATAGTTCTAGTCCGCCAAACATAAATATTTTTTTAAAGCAGATAAAACAAATGTGCAAGAACACTGCCAGACACATGTTTCCGCCCCCCCCCCCACAAGGAATGTCTTTTTCAGTGCATAACATGTGAGCTAGAGAAGGTAAAGACATTCAACAAAAAAATCCAACTTTTGTCGGATGCCTTTAAATCCACGAGCTCCCATTTTGTGCATAGAAAAAGGAATTCCTTGTAACTTCCAAAACACGTATCTGCAGTGTTCCTACACTGTGCTTTTAACATTGTTTTATTTCCTTTAATTTTTTAAGCAAAGGTATTTTTATATTTTTTATAACTAATTTTTGTTTGTATCAAATATCCATTTTTAATATAAAAATTCCATATTTTCTATACTTGCCTTTTTTTGCATAATTTTTAATAAACAAGTTTAATAAACTTTGGGGACATTAAAAGAAAGATTTATACCATTGAAGCATTACAAACTTCATTATTCTCAAAATTTAAATTTGACTTATAAATTTTAATTGTAAATTATTGCAGAATATAATGCTTGCTTTTTTTTAATATAAATTTTGGTATCTGTCTTGGACAATATTCAATTTTTTGCAACTACTCGGTATTGGCCGAGTATCTGATCAGAATTAGGCCGAGTACCGAGTACTCGGCAAATTGGCCGAGTATGCCGAGTAATTACCGAGTACTCGGTACGTCTCTAATAGATTGATATAATTTGTTTTAATTCCAACTTGATTAATCATACCTTTTATTTATTTGTTTACTAGTGGAACCCGCACGGCTTTGCCCGTAATAGAAAAATTAAAAGGTCTTTTGGTTCGCCTGTATATTTACAAATAATGTATGGTGAATTTTCTCGCCAATTGGCTTGTACCCACGTTACAGTTCCACGTTATGATAATTTCGTATTTTATCATACTTTTTTCTTAAAATTGGAATAGAAAAAGAACCACATCGAATTTTCGAAAAATCGCTTCGAGGTGCACACCCCCATGCTACAAACTAACTTTGTGCCAAATTTCATGAAAATCGGCCCAACGGTCTAGGCGCTATGCGCGTCACAGACATCCTACAGACATCCTCCAGATATCCTACAGACATCCTCCGGACAGAGAGACTTTCAGCTTTATTATTAGTAATAAAGATTATAAACTAGTGGTACCCGCACGGCTTCGCCCGTAATAGAAAAATTAAAAGGCCTTTTGGTTCGCCTGTATTTACAAGTAATGTATTGTGAATTTTCTCGTCAATTGGCTTGTACTCATGTTACGGTTACACGTTATGATAATTTCGTATCTCGCCAATTGGCTTGTGCCCATGTTACGGTTACACGTTATGATAATTTCGTAATTTATGATAGTTTTTTTTCTTAAAATTGGAATAAAAAAAGAACCACATCGAATTTTCGAAAAATCGCTTTGAGGTGCACACCCCCATGCTACATACTAACTTCGTGCCAAATTTCATGAAAATCGGGTCCGAACGGTTTAGGCGCTATGCGCGTCACAGACATCCTACAGACATCCTACAGATATCCTACAGACATCCAGACATCCTCCGGACAGAGAGACATTCAGCTATATTATTAGTAAAGATTATAAAAATAAATTTTTTGTAAATTTTTTGACACAAACAAAATTTTTGAAATAATGCGAAATTAAATTTCAGCTGGAATTTTGTTTTAAAAACTATTATATGGATATGGAGGTCTCTATTCCAATATACTACTATCCTATACTACTATTCCAATGATTTCAAAATTCATCACATATGTGTCAGTGGTTCTTTTTAAAGCATAATTGGTACTCGGTACTCGGCCAAAGTGCTACTCGGTATGTCTCTACAAATGAATATCACTATTGATACTGCATGTGATTGAATTTCGGCAAAGCTTTGTTCCTAAGGTTAAAATTTGTGAAGTAAATTGTATTGTCAATTCTCCTATGCTCTATAACTTATCTTTTTGGGAACAAATACTTAAGAATATTAAGTTGCATAGCAAAAAATACTTTGTTTATGGATTTATTCTATCACCTGGATGTTTACCATTTATTTAAAAAATCTGTCTTGTGGTTGTCTCAGATTAAAAAAATAAAAAATAAAAAAGATTTTGTTTGCAATAAGATTTACTTCAGCAATAAGGCTTTCTTCAGCAGGAATGTTGTAAAACTTTTTTGTTTAGTGCTAGTATTGCATGCATGCAGTACAATACTATATTAATGTTCAACTAGATTGTTTGATGAATATTTGTCTGAAATGAGTATTCTTCCAAAGGGCAGAATAAGCCGACAGCGAAATTCTCCTAGTGTTCCTACTTCAGAATCTAATTTATTTTGATAAATTTATGCTGAAAAGTTTGATTGCTTTTCGGGTTTATAAAAGTCCCTTTGAAATTAAAAAATTAACTTGTTTTGGATGTTACAAATCCTATTTAAAAGTTTGTTTTTATAACTTCATCTTTGCTTTAAAGATTTAACTAAGAATTAATCTAATTTTTGTAATTTAGTTACATAATTTTTCCCCCCTCTGTTCAATTAGGAAGAAGAATATCTTCAAAAGATTGAAATCAAGATTAAAATGCCAGAAGAGCTTAAGCATTGGCTTGTTGATGATTGGAATCTCGTTGTACAGCAAAAGAAGGTATCTTCAGAATATTTTTTAATTCAGCATAAAATACTTTGGACGAAAAAGGATTTTAATCAAATCATATTCTTTGTAGCTAGTTCAGCTTCCAGCACGAGTATCTGTTGAGAGTATTATATCTGATTACATAAAGCAAAAAATGTGTGTGAAAGGCATGACGTTGAACAAGTAAGTTAAATTTTGCATATTTCAGGAATGATAATAGGATTTATTTTGTATGTAGTAGAGTTTCAGAGGTAACTAAATTAAAATTTATGATACAGTGAAACCTCTATGAACGACCACCTCTATACAGCGACCACCTCTATTTACGACCAATTTTCCATGGCACCGATTTTCCCCCGTATATACCTAATGTTAAAATACCTCTGGGAAAGACCATCGAACCCTCTCACAACGACCGGCATATCGAAAACTTCAGCTGTAACAAATGCTAGGAATTTTTCGTTAGGAACCAAAAAAGAGAGACAACAAATGAAAAGCAATAGAACATTTAGTTTACACACATATCAATCTTCTCTTGTTAACAGAAGTGGAAAGAAACCAGAATAAAGGATTAAAATCTATTCTCCCTGTGGTTTCAAACACGTTCCTTTCTTGTCTTCTCTTGTTCTAAACCTCAAAAATGTCACAAAAAGGAGGGCGTAGTTTTTCGGACCCTTGGGAAGTTAAAAGGTTGCACAGGTATATCACCAGTCAAGTCAGGCGTGCGTCCCCTATCATATTGAGGAAGGGTGATAAGAATAGAAGTTCTCTAAAGGATTGCTTCTTGGAATTTCTTGTTTACTACGGGAGCGGGGTGATTAGAGTGAACAAAATCTACAGCTCATTCGAATAGCTAAAGTATTGGTTTCAGTGTTGCATTGGATCTGCATTTGATCAACATCGCAGTAAAAATGTCGAAAAAGCGAGTTGATCTCACGCTCGAGAAACGTGTTGATGTTATACATTTAATGAAGGTGATGAAAACGCGGGGTTGACGGTTGCTGTACGACCAAGGCTGTCAGCTCAACAAACTCTAACAGAGATAGATAATCTTATGTTGCACTCAGATTGCACTAATGATGAGGACATTAATAATTTATTTTTACAGCTAAAAGCTAAGTTAGAATCTAAAGTTGTTTCAGACGAAACTAAAAGCCTGAAGCAGGCAAATCTCTTTATATATTTTAATGCTACTAAATAGCGTTTAAATGTAAAAATCATGTAAATATTATATTTTACATTAAAAATTTCAAAAAAAAAAAAGTTTCTTTGTTTAAACGTTTTTATTCTATTGCTTTTGATTACCCTGCAGCAAGAATATGAATAATTTCCATAGGTGCTATATCACCTTTGCATGTTAAAAAATGACCTAATGATCTCTAAGAGCGACCAACCTCCATTAGCGACCACTTTTTTCAGGAACGGAGAGTGGTCGCTCCTGAGAGGTTTCACTGTACTAATGCTTTGTGTCATTTTAAATGCAATTTATGAATATTTTTAAACATTCAAGTATTACTTTTCATTGTGGTGCTTGTCATAGTTTAGCTTTTAATAAAAATGCCTCCAATGTAAAGGTTTTTAAATTCTTCATTCCTTACTCCCTTTTTTTTCTGTTATTTAAACTATAAAATTACACTGTATTAGTATTTCAATGTTGTTATTGCTTACTTACTTTTCGTTGCATAGTTTGAATTATATCTTAGTGACAATTGCTATTGCAGTGTGTAGTTGGAAGGGGGAGGGACATGAAAGGATGCAGTCCCCCAAATATTTGGATTTTTGTTGTGAAAATAATGCAAATGTGATATGAATTGCTTTCAAATTTTTCTTTTGGCCTGTTATTATGGCCTGTTACCATATTGTGAGTAGCACTGGTTGTAACTGGACCTGGCAGATAAGTGAAAGGATATTATATCTTCTGCTGCCAAGACTTAAGGGAACAAATCGCCATGTGCCAAAAAGCATCTTCTAATGATAGAATTGGATGTTAATTGCAAAGCAAATATGCAAACTATAAAAAATAGCCAAATTAAGCAAAAATAATTTTTTTAAATTTATTTTTTATTTTCTGAATAAAATTAAGTATTAATTGTTTTTTAAATGTGTTAAAAATCACGATTTTTGCTTGAAAATTTTTTATTTATTTATTTTCAAAATAATTTTTATGAGGAAATTTAAAAATGTATCTTAGTATTGAGATAACAATGAGTTTATTATGATGAGTTAATATTGAGTTTCAAGTTCCCAGAAGTCTTTTTCTTTTTTTTTTTTTGAAGGAGAAAAAAAAGACTTCTGGGGTTTGTTTCTTCTTTTTTTTTTTTTTTTGAAAATTTAAGTTTCTGTTTCATTTTGAAATTTCCCTGTAACCTCATATGTATTTGCATTTTTTTCTTCAAAAAAAGTGATGTCCCCCCCTCCCATATTCATATCAGCATAATTTAAATTTTGGATCAAATGCCGGCATAACAGCTAGAGTTTGAAACTATTGGTAAATGTAAGAAAAACATACACAAATTTCTTGTTCTAGGCAAAAGTAATTGTAAATAAACAATAATTATTCAACCAAATAATCAGTAAAAAATTCCTTTTTTTTAGAAATCAATTCTCTTTTCTCCGTAGGAATAAACTAAAAATCTGTTAGGAGCACTGTTACTATTATCATTGCGTAAACTTATCTGTAATAATGTTAAAATAATTACAAACGTTGTATAAAAATTCCTCCTCAAATTGAAAAAAATCCCCCTTAAAATTGGTATCTAAGGCAGGAGTTCCTTCCTAAAATTCAAGCCCTACTTCAAACCATTATTATTATTACATCATTATTATTATTTATTTCTTCAATGTTTAAACCCAAATGCCAAGTACTCCATTATAATTCATGAGAAAGTTCTATTTGAAGGTCTATCTCAAAATGCTAAACTACTTAAAAAGGCAAGTCACAGAATTACTTACCAAAGCAAAAATCAGGGACTTAAATTTATAATTATCTACGGCTCTTAAAAAGGCATCAACGACCCAGCTTTAATTTGTTGTTTTCTATCCAGGAGCTAAGTGTTAATGTTTATTACTAAATTTATGCCTTAAGCTGTGAAAATAAAAATCCAAAAAATAAGGAAAAAATCTTTAGTTTGCTTTCTAGCCCTATTAGCCTGTAGCGAAATCCATTAGTTGCCAGGCTATGTTTTAAACACTGGAAACGTTTGATATACCTTGTATTTATATTTTGTATGTAATAAAAAATATATTTGTTTTTAATGAAGGGAAACTGCTATCACTGAAGCTACTAATGGCATAAGAGATTATTTCAATGCTATGATAAACAAGCAATTACTTTACGGTATTGAAAAACAGCAGTTTCAAGAAGTAAGTTTATTATTATTATTTATTATTATTATTATTTTATTGATTTATTTATTTTACTTTTATTTATTTATTTATTTATTTTGTATGTGTAAAATATTTTAAGCTAAATTCATGAATATTTTATTTTTTGCTGTAATTTTTACAGAGATAAGTTAAGTAGATGGACATATATGCAAACAGAGAAATAGTTAAAGAAATAAAGATAGATACAAGATGAACCTATTTGCCTTCAATATTTGAAAGACAGGAAAAATAATGAACATAAGGAGGTTTTTAATTGTTGTTTTAATCCAATGAGTATGAGTTGTTCATGCAATACGCACATTTTCAATGGATATATTAGCTATATAATAAAATTAGTTTAACTTGAAATAAGTATGTATCTCAATGAAAAGATAGCTGCTAATTTGTCACATTTTGGGAAACAAATTTCAAAAATTCAAAGTGGCAAACATTTTTAATGTAAAAATCAAGGGGAAACAACTTTTTTTTCTTTTCAAAAGGACTTCACTGTTTTTAAAATTGTTATTAATGTTTAATGAAGTGGAACATAGGCAAAAAACCTTAGAATGACATTCCTTCTGACTCGATGGTTCTAGAATAATATTGTTTAAATTGCAAACCCCAAGAAAGATTTAAGATATATACACGTAAGTGGATAAAAATTTCTATAAGGACAACATCACTGTTTAGATTGGCGTCAAACAGGAATTGAAGAAAAAAAAAATACACCCGTTCAGTTAAACTTAGAAAAATTTCAAATGCATGAAGCAAGTTTACCTGGGAATAATACAAGACAAACTACATTCAAAAACTTGTGGGTGCTAAGAAGAAAGTCATATCTGCATGCATTGCAATGAGAACTTATTGAAAAAAGTAATGACTATTAAAATTTTATTTGCTTTTTACTATACGTTTTAAATGTATTACAAGCATTTTTTTATTCTAATAATGTCACTTATGGTTTTTTTACAGTATTTCAATTGTAGTTCTTGTAATAACTCGCTATTCAATTGCAGCAGCTATACTTATCAGCATATTTAATTTTGCAATAAGCTTCTTAATTAAACAAATAAGTAATTGTTACATTTCTTATTTGTTTTCAATTAAAATATTTATACAGTTGGAATATTTTCTTCGATGTTTTTACTTCTTTATAGTACAATTGCATTGGTATTTGTTTCTCTGTAAATCTAGTTGACACCGTTTTAAATGAAGCTGACTAAATTGTTTTCAGTAAAAGCTCCAGTTTTTGTTTTTGTGACCAAGTAGTTCAATCCATCTGCGTCCAATTTCTCAAACAGTCGCTCAAATTAACTTTCTCTGGTGGCTTCAAATTCAAAACAAATACATTATTTTTCCTATTTTTTAGACGTATAACATTTTTTTTTACACATAGAAGTTTTTTCAATTAATAAATGAACTTTTGATTAATAAAATTTTATTGATGCCCCTCATGCTGTAAATCATTACCACTTCAGAATGTTGGTTCTTTGGTCAAAAACCATGAATTTCTGCTCAAAAAAAAAAAAACTGTTTCCAAGCTGCTGGAAAACAAATCTGGATCAGTTGCCCTCCTGGAGCACCCTGTGTCAATATTGAATATACCAAAATTAGATTTAAAAGATTATAGATATTCATACCTCTCACAGATCCAGATTGAATCTCCTACTGATTTCATGTAGTAGTTTGAAATATAACATCAATAGCTAAGTATTTGCTTTGGCATTCATTTTACCAAATTCATCTCCTCTTACTTTACATTTTTTGTATATTTTTCCTTGATTATTTGCTATTACCATGATGATTTATATTTTCAGTTGTCTTCCCAACATCCTGATAAATATCCTTCTCATTATTATGGAGCTATTCATTTGTTGCGGTTATTCAGTAAGTTTCAATTTTGTTATCACAAAATGTAGAGAGTTCAGTATATTCTTGATATTTATCTTGGTTTTTCTGTAAAGTATAAATGGATAAATTACAAGATTATTTTATTGCTATTTAGCTTTTTACTTCCTTTTACAAAATATAGGAAGTAATGTATTCGCAATACAAAAAATCTCACTTGAATTTTGGCCTAAATTTTGATTTTACTCACCTCCGAATGAATGTTCAATTTATTTGGTCCATCTGCATGTGCATATATGTAGCTATGACCATATAGACAGCTGAAATATCCATTTTGAGACAAAGATTCTATCTGTTTATTCTATTTTTTAGGCTTTCCTTTTTTCTCTAGAGACTGACTGAACATTTTTCGGAAGCTCTGCACATAGATATTTATAATCCCTTTCTCTAGAACAGGAATGGTCAGCCTGCAGTATGAATGCCACAGTGGCAGTGTATTGAGAGTGAAACATGAAATCATATTTTGAAATTTTTTAAATTGAGAAAATATCAGTTTTTTTTAAAAATGATATTTTTAAAAAAAACTGAACTTTAGAAGAAACTTTATCAAACTTCATAAACCCTGCTCATATTCTAAGAAACCTTCAAAATCAGCTTATAATTCATTTAGACTTAATTTTAAATGTAATGACAGCTAAAATATGGTCAATACACTAGCTTTACCTTGAAATATATCTATGCTTCGCTTAGAGGACACGTGTAAGGTGGTTGGTACTGGAATTGTCTGAACTACAATATTGATAGTAGGTATCATTAACTTTGAATAAATACTGTCATTACAAAGAATGCTCGTTGAAGTATATTTACACGACTGATAATTTCAGTATTGCTGAAGTAGGGGAATGTGGGGCAAAGTGAAATGGTAAGATCACTTGCTTTTTTCATTATGAACAAATTAGAATTTTGTTCTAAAATTTATGGTTCATAAAGAAGGAACAATATATTTTATAATAAAACTTGCTCTGAAACATAATTTTTATTTTTGGCCGTAACTTTGTACCTCCAATAAAAGGTGAAAAAATTTCACTTTTTTCCATGAAAATTAAAATTTTTTGAATGAAACATTTTTTATGTGATAATTAAAGATATTTTTGATCAAATGAATGAGTAAAAAAACAATGAATGAATAAATAAAAAGAAAAGGAAAGAATAAATGAATTATCTATTATAAGAGAAAAAAATGAGTGAATAAAGTTGTGAATGAATAAATAAATAACACAATTAATAAATGAAAGAATATAGATGACATAAGTAATTAATAAACCCACAGTAATTTGATAAAGTATTGAATAAGTAAACGAAAGTTTTTGAAAAATGAAAAGTGTTCGAACGTGACTTTCGAACGAAAGAGAAACTTCGTTCGTGAAAAGTGACTTTCGAATGAAAGTGTTCAAAAGTCAAGGCAAAGAGAAACAAGCTGTTTCTCTTTACCTTGCTTGCACTTGAATAAGTGTACAATAAATTTTAAAGTTAAATAAGCCTAATATTAAAGCCTATAAATTACTAAGTCTGAACAAATAAGTATTGCACAGAATATTAGTTAATCTTAATTAATATTTAAAATTTTAATAATGCAAATTTTATCTTATTATAATAGCAAAAATATTTTTTGACTTACAACAAAATATTACAATTTGAGTACCAATTTTTGAAAATTGCTTTTGTTATCATACTTTTTAATCTTCAGAGGTAACTTTATCTTGACTGGAATCAGGGGCAGATACAGGATTGGAGGGGGGGGGGTCATATTCAAGAACGTAGTCTTACGTACAAAATTTTTCTTCTACAAACACCCCCCCCCCTAAAAACTCTTCAAATATACAAACAAAAATCATTGAAGTCAAAAAGCTCTTCAAATATGTTTACAAAAATCATCGAAATCATTGATAAAAATCATTTGAAAAGTTTTCTTTTAAAATAATTTTTCAGTTTTAGAATGTAAGCTGAAAATTTTCGGAAACTTCGAATCACAAAACCCCTGGTCGATTAAATATTTGCATAATACTCAACGCATATCCATCTTAGATTATAAATTTGCATGATACTTGACACATCCATCTTGTATGCAGAAAAGTAGCATCACTTAAAATATTAGCAAAACATCACTTAAAATACAGTAACCCCTCGTTATATCGCGCTTTTCGGGGGACAAAGAAAAAGAGCGATATATTAGAAAGCGCAATATAATGGAGGGTATTAAAGATAGTTATGTCCATTGTCCAATACACAAGTACATTAGCATTCATTCTTTTTGACATGACTTTCTAATGGTTTCGATGTGGGTACTATCACACCTATTGAAATTTAAACAAGATTGGAATTTAAGTAAATTTTCACTGTCAGAAAGTTAAAATCATCAAATGGCGAATGGAGACTAACTTTCTGAGCTACGGCGAGATAAGAATGAGCATTCCAATACCCTCTTGTTCCCAATAGACTTTCTAATCCGTTTGACTTGCTGTAGAAAGGATCTGAAAAGTAAAAGTAACCACATTGTTTACAGAAAACTTTTTTGCCCATTCAGATCATTCTTCCTTTCTTTGATGCAAATCCCGGTTTGTGCAACGAAGCCCAAATCTTTTCTGTACTAAAAGAAGGGCTCATATTCTCTTCTACATGGTCTAGTATGACACTTGCTTGACGTCTCTCACTCATTGTAAAGGCAATGTATCAATACAAAAGAAAATGTCAAGTAGTTTACAGACCATCTTTAACTGAAATATACTGTGCGGGTATGTACATTTGGATGACAGGAATTGCTGCTGCTTTTCCAGCAAAGTAGCTTCCTTTTGTTCATTGACAAAATATAGAAGAAAGAGACATTCTCTGTGCGTGCAATACTATATGTTTTCAGAAATGGTTTCAAACTTAAAGCTAAGTTTTTTTTTTCTTATTTTAGGCTTTAATATTTCGGGAGACAGAAGAAAAGAGATATATCCGAATGAGCGATTTAATGAGCTGCGATATAACGAGGTGCGGTATAACGAAGGGCTACTGTAATTGTAAAAAATGCGGCAAAAATCTAGTTAAAAATTAAATATTTTCTGTAAATATATTTCGGACTTGAGAAATTACTCACCGAATGATTGATTCCAAAATAGAAAATCGGAGGTTAACAAAGACGTCGCAGTCTCCGAGTCTGATACATGAACTCTGGATATGTTTCCATCGGTTTGGAGTTCATCGGTTTTTTCAACAGTCCAAAAAAAAGTGACACACACCTTTGTCATCCGAACACTTCAGTGTTTCTGTTATAGCTCAGGGGTTCCCAAAGTGGATGCCGCGGCACCAAGGGTTGCCCCAAGGAGAGGTGAGAGGTGCCGCGAGCTGTCCGAATTTTTTCAATATGCCTGTATAGTTGAAGTAGATTAGGGTGCCATGAAAAAATTAATTCGTCAAAAGGAGCAGTGAGTTGGGAAAAATTGGAAACCCCTGCTATATGTAGTTCATTTGTAACAAACGAGGCTTTTTTTTTCAACGGGGTTTCCATCTAATACGGTCGGATAGTTTACAAGAACCTTTGTATGATGAGGTTTTGCACTCACATGACACTCAAATTTTACAATTTTGCATGATGATCCAACACTAATTTACTATTTATCGCACATTTAAAAATAAACTCAGCACGACTAAAAATGAAACTAAATATTACAACAGAAAGGAATTATAATCTACATAAACTTTATGTTAAAAAAGAAAACATTTACACACTCAAATATTTTATCCATTGAAGCGATGCCTGCAGCTTTGGATATAGTTTTAATGACTATCATTAATTGAATTTATTGCATAAAAAGCTATCAGGCGTCAGACACTTCTTTGTTTGCGTTGGCATAATATCACATAATATACTAGAAATAATGCGATTGCATTATACGATAAAGTGGGACTGGTCACTTGACGAGATTTCAAATAAATAACAGAGCTCTCATCATTGTTTAATTTAATGGGGTTATTTTAGGTTATGGTGTAACTTTCAATGAAATTTATTATTATTTGGCGGTGTTTGATTTTAATTTTAACGGATTTTTGGCAGAAGCTTGCAAAAAATTGACGATAACTTTCCCATTCAGTAACTTACATGAGATTTGGCTTGGTATTAAATAAAACCCTGTATTATGTATTGTTTAGGTAAAAAAAATAAATTCATAAAAAAATATATAAAGTCATTTGAATTTTGACTTTTTGAACTCAAATTATGTTTTTTGCAATCACGAGTTGCGAAGGACCCTACTCGTTGGATTTGAAATACAATGAAAATGACCAAGCAATTTGCACCCGTCATATTATAACTTTTGATTAGGGTGCGGTAATAAAAACAAAGATTTTATGGCCCATATCTACTAGTACACTTATCATAAAGATTATTTACAGCGTATAATAGTATGTATTATTCTTCTAATCAATCTTAAATGATGAGAATTTAACAAACTAAACTCAGCGGCGCAACGACCCATGTGAAAACAAGGACTACTGTGCTCATCTCAGTTAATGAAACCAAGTGCTCTGAGGTTCAAAGGCAGATGTTCCGGTCAGGTGGTCAGCCAAAGGCGGAACCCCCACCGTTTACTTCCTAAACATACTTGGTAATCATCTTGGTAGACACACTGAAGGAATGACAGGCAAAGTTGACCGTGCCCAACACGGGAATCGAACCCAGGTCCGCAGTTTGGATAGGAACTTGTAATCTGGAAATTTAGTTTTGATGTTTTGTTGTTTAAGTTTCACTATATAGGTGTTTTTGCCTGAAAAAAACGTAATTTTAAAATTATTTAAATGTAAAGTCGGCTCGAATCAATCTCTGAAAGAAATATGCATAAAATCAAACCACAGACAATTTGTAACTATAACAGCCAAAATTTCCCTCTCTAAATAAATATTAAAAACGACCATCGCCATGGTGATCTAAAAAAATATAAAAAATCAAAGCAACATCGATTTTGGTAAATTCTTGATTGCTCAAAAAAAAAAATCCTTTTCTGTTGAAAAAAAAAGTTTTGTTTGGATCGAGAGTGCAGAACAAAATTGCCTAGGCGTTTTTCTCAAAAAAAAAAAAAAAACGAATGCTGAACATTCTGCCGAAAATTACTTTTTTTTATGATTGAACTTATTTTTTTGACAGAATTTGGACAGTTTAACGACATTTTGTAACGACTCTGGCTCTAATATTTTTGGATACACGCCAAGACAACGTTGTCGTAACGTTCTCAAATATGCTTTTTATGTCTTGCAATGAATTTATGACAAAGGTTTTATAACGTAGTAGTGGCAGGTTTTAAAAAATCATAATGCTTCGACCATTCTAAATATTTCATGGTGTGTTCTAATTTGAAAAAAAAATCATAAAATCCAATAAGAGTTTAGTTATAATTAAAAATATGTTAAGTAATCCACCCATTCTATTATTTATTTCTTACTTTGCCAAGCAATCATGTTATGATAATCCAGTCAGAAATGTGGCATTAAAAGTTTTATTAAAATGTAAAACATTCCATTAAAACTATATACATCAAACAATTTTACATATTTCCAATCTCGCCAAGCGATGCATAACTCAACCAAAACACGTCATAATAATAATAATTAAAAGCTACATTAAAAATGTAAAAAAGTTGGAAACTAAGTTAAACATCAGTTTCCAATCTTGCCAAGCGATCAATAACTCAGCCAAAACATGTTATAAATAAAATGTTCCATTTAAATACACAGCTATCCGCTTATTAAATTAACTGTCATTTTTTTCGAATCTCGCCAAGAAATCATATTTCTGTAACCCTTTCAAACTTTTCATGAAATTTCGTATAGGTAGACTAAGGTTCTTTAGAAGCCTGAAGTAAAGCTTGTTTTGAGCATCTCACAATTGCTCTTTTATTCAACTACTTTCAATTCTTTTTTGTCATTAGTTGATCGGTATTGTCTCTCTTCTCTATAAACATTTACCAAATGCACCTTTGTTCTGGCAACATAAAAATGGCGGATGCCATTGCTAAATATATTTACATCTGAGGGCGAGCTTCTATTGGTTGTTGGATAACGTAAAAATCTGTCAGAAACAATTCAATATTTTTCAGCTCTTGATAACGCCGCATTTAAGCTTCCAGAAAATAGAAACACCCGGATGTAGGTAAGATTTTACGTTTCTGCCTTCGATTTCTGTCGATTTTCTGCCCATGACTGCCCCGCCCCTAACTTTCTCAAGAAAAGCTATATTACTGTCTACATATTTTAGATACATGTACTATAAATAGAAAGCAACAGATTGATTAAGGTCATAGCAGAAAAGCAATTTCACTTACTATCAACTTAATTTTTGTCATTAGGCTAATGTGGTCTTATAATTCTGTCCAACATCTTCTTTTTGTTCAATGCAGTGACATGTTGTTAAAGTATTAATACTTAATTATTCAGTCAGTTCAGTGTATCTTCCCATAACTTATATTAAATATGATCCTTGTTTTCAGATGTTTTCGTTACACAACTACCTACACTGTTTTACTAAAATATTTTATCTGTTTCTTTTCTGGCGCTATATTTTTGTCGAGCTGTGTATTTCACATCTCAAAATCACTCCTCTAAAAAATATCAAGGAGTATTTTCATACTTTAAAAAATCCCTAGTTACATCTGTCTGGCCCTGTAGAATGTATTCAAATGTAAAATGAAATTTCATTATAAATTAAAGGACTTGCCTGCAAAAAACTAACAAAAATTGACAGTGGGCTCAACAATCCCAGCCATTTCAAGTGAGGTTTGATTGTATTTAATTTTAAGCAAAACAGGTATTTAAAAAATGACATAAATAATGAACAAGTCAAGCACAAAAATTAATTGCATACTTTCTAATCGCATGCTATTTCACATCTCAAAAATAAATTTCAATTTTCTAAAAAATGTCCAGGAGTATTTCCATACCTTGAAAAAATCCCTAATTACATCTTTCGAGAGCAGATTGGGAAAAAAAAAATCAAGATTTGTTTAAAATATTTTAAAATTAATCTTTTGAAATAACTATTAGAATTAAATAAACATAAAATGTCTATCAACTCGTTCTTAGAGAGCCATCTAAATCAATGCAGTGAAGGAAGCATGCAGCTTACCTTATCATATATGTTCTTCATCTGTTTTGTATACCTATAGTCCAAATTGATATGTTGGAGGAATCTTCCGCTAAATGAGGCTGATATCCATAGATGAATATTCACGAACACATTAAAACCATAACTCCTTCTGAACTAAGAAACACGAATTTAATATATATATTACAGCACTACATGTTTACAGTATAAGCAGTAAGAGAGAAGTGAATTAAGTTCTAACAAGCAATTAAAGTTCCTGGTTTGCTATTTGGCGACAGCGCCGTCTAGTGGAGGAAGTGGGCAACATACACAGTTTCTAACATTCCCCCTTGTGTGTTGAACACTACATTAGTCCAAGTTCTGAGCGAAATTTCTCAAATAGAGGTTTTACTAGAGGCTTTGTAAAGGCATCTGCAACCATTTCTTGGCTTGGTAGATATATGACCTTTAACACTCCTTTTTCTTGAAGGTCTCTCAACAGATGATATTTCACGTCTATTGCTTTTGTCCTACAGTTGTTTCTATCTGTCTGTGATAATTTTATACAGGAAATGTTGTCTTCAAATAATGTGATGGGCAGTTTCTGAGAAAGTCCCAGATCATCAGCGAGTTTGATCAACCATTGTAACTCTTGAGCTGTGTTTGCTGCTGATATATATTCTGCTTCTGTTGATGACATAGCAACGCAATTTTGCCTTTTGGAATTCCATGCTATGAAATTTTTTCCGATTTTGAAGACTTTTCCCTCTGTCGACTTTCTTGTTGTCAAATCATTTCCCCAATCTGCATCTGCATATGCAGTCAGAATTGGTTCATCTTTGCTAATTGTCAGCTTTATATATTTTGTTGTTTTCAGGTATCGGATGACTCGTTGTACTGCATTCCAATCTCGTTGTCTTGGTTTTTCATTTCTTCTACTTAGCAAGTTTACTGCTAGTGATATATCGGGTCTTGTTACACTTGATATGTATAGTAGGGCTCCGATTGCTTGTCTATATTCTGTATTATCTGGTAGTAAGTCATCTTCTCCTTCTAACTTTTAAGTATCCAGTTTCCATCGGTGTATAAGTTGGTTTTGAATCCCTTAAGTTAAATTTATCAATTATTTCTTCTATTTTGTTCATTTGGCTTAGACAAAAGCTTCCATCTTCTTTCTTTTCAACATTTATTCCTAGATAGTAATTTGCTTCTCCTAGGTCTTTTACTTCGAAATGTTTTCTCAGCATGTTAATTGTCCAATTCATGTTTTCTTCTTTTTCTTTCTTTCCGGCAATCAGGATATCATCTACATAAAGTATTATGTACAACTGTTTGTTTTTGTGAATAAATAAGCAGGGATCGCATTTACTTTGTTCAAAAGAGTATTTCAGTAATACTTCTCCAATCTTTTCGTTCCATGCTTTTGCTGCTTGCTTTAATCCATATATGGCTTTCTTTAGTTTACACACTTTATCCTTTTGTTTCGGATCTACATATCCTTCTGGTTGTTTCATGTAAATATCTTCTTTTAAGTCTCCATATAAAAATGCTGTTTTGATATCAATATGCTTTATCCTCAGACCTTTGTATGCTGCTAATGAGAAAAATGCTCTAATTGTTGTATATTTTACAACTGGCGCAAATGTCAGTTCAAAATCTTCACCAAATTTTTGGCTATATCCTAATGCAACTAACCTAGATTTCCATCATTCTATTTCGCCCTTGTTTAATTTTGTTTTGAAAGTCCATTTACATCCAATTGCTCTCTTCCCAACTGGCAAATTGACCAACGCCCATGTGTTGTTTTCATACAAAGATTTCATTTCTTCTTTTGTGGCTTGGATCCATTTTTCTCTTTGCTTTTCTGGCAAGTCTTGAACTTCTTTCCAACTCTTTGGTGTATAATTGATATCAGTATTGGAGTAATAGCATAATTTTTCTGGTGGTATGCCTTTTGTGCTTCTTTCGGATCTTCGTAGAGACGTCATTGAAGAGTCTTCTTCAATAGTTTCATTTTCCACATCAGTTTCTGTATTTTCTTCCTCCAGATCATTTTCTGTACTCTCTTCTTCTTTCCTTGCAGAAATAACTGGTGTTTCTACCTCATCTCGATTATCTTCAACAAATCTGACAGTTCTTGATATTATTACCTTCTGGTCAGAAGTTAATATTCTGTATCCTTTGCTTCGATTGTCATATCCAATGAAAATTCCTTCTACAGATGTTTTATCTAATTTTCTTCTTTTAGATTTGTTGACATAAGCATAGGCTTTTGATCCAAATGTTCTTACGTTTGATAGATCGGGTTTTCTTCCGGTCCATAGCTCGTACGGTGTCTTTTTGTTAGCTTTGGTTGGCAACCTGTTTTGTAGGTAGTTGGCTGTTAAGACTGCTTCACCCCAAAAACGATTTGGTAATTTGGCTTCTGAAAGAAGACATCTTGTCATTTCTGTCAAAGATCTGTTCTTCTTTTCACTTACCCCATTTGACTGATGACAGTACGGTACCGTTAATTGGTGTTCTATTCCCTCTTCTTTAAGAAATTCTTCACATTCTTTTCCTGTGTACTCCGTTGTCAGTTCTTAAAATCTCCATTGTTCTCCCAAATTTATTCTTTCTAACTGCAATGTATTCCTTCAGTTTAGATAAGACTTCACTCTTTCTTGTAAGAAGGTAAATCATTGTAAAGCGGGAGAAATCGTCAATAAAAGTGAGGAAATAAAGTTTTCCACCAACGCTTGCATCTTGAAGTGGTCCACATAAATCAGAGTGGACGAGGGCCATTAACTCTTTTTCTCTTTGTTTATATTCTTTAGGATATGGGAACTCACTAAGTTTATTTTCTATGCAAGTACGGCAGTCCTTGATCTGTTCACAACTATCAATTTGAATTCCATCGGCCAAATTTTCTTTCACCAACTGTTTTATTGCTTGGGTGTTTCTATGTCCTAACCTTTTATGCCACAGAGTTATGCAATTATTATTCTGATAGTTTGATACGTAGTTTACTTTAATATCTTGGTTAAAAATCACTTCGTACACACTATTATTTAAAGAAATTGTTTCTAAGTAAATAATGCCATTTTTTCTAACATAACATTTTTTTCTTTCGAAATCCACTAGAAATCCTTTATCAGTCATACATTTAACTGATAATAAATTACTTTCAAGTTCAGGGATGAAATATACATTCTTCAAGGTTATGTCAAATACTCCGCTTTCTGTTTTCCTTGTAATTTTAACTTCGCCTATTCCTTGCGAGTATAGGATTCTCCCATCAGTGATTATAACTTTAACAGGATCATCATTAATCACGAGTGATGAAAACAGTTCCTTTTCTTTAATTAGATGCGACGTGCATCCCAAATCAATGTAAAATGGGTATTTAGCAGTGTTTAGCATTGAAGATAGACAAATCTCGGTATTAATTGCTGGAATTTTTTCCGAGCGTGCGATGTAGCTACTACTTCCTTGTCCGTCTAATTTATTGGTTTCTTTTTCATAACGCATGGGCATTGAGACGGGATTTTGCGGATTACTCATCTCAGTTGAATGCAATTGATCTTTATTTTTTACTTTCATGCAAACTGAAGATCTTTCGTTATTGCGTTTTACTTTCGATTCCTCTTGTAAAAATTTATTTTTGCCATTGAGGTTATTTTTATTTTTAAGATGGTAACATGTATCTCTTGTATGATTATTTTTCTTGCAATAAGTGCAGAATTTTCCGACATTATTCGGCTTCTTATTTATCAATGACATGTTAGATTTGAATGCTTGCGTAAAACTATTATTTGACACATCTTGTTCCTTTCTTCTATTATATTCGTCGATTAATTTGTTTTTTATCAGCTCCGAAGTTAGCTCTGTTTCCGGTCTTGCTTCTAAAGCGGTTATTAAATTATCGTACGATTTTGGGACAGATACCAATAGTAAAGCGGCTATTTCATCATCTTTTATGTCTTTTCCTACTGCTTTAAGTTTATCAATTAATTCGAGAATTTCGGCAACATGTTTGTTCATGTCTCCTCCCTCGCACATCTTTGTCGCATATAACTTTCGCAAAAAGAATAGCTTATTTGATAAATTGACTCTTTCATGAATAGATTTTAATTTTTGCCAAGTATTTCTTGCGGTGGTTTCATATTTAATGTGAATTACTTGAGAATCTTCAATAAAAAGATTTATTAGTGCTCGCGCCTGGCGGTCTCTTTTTAAGTACTTGTTATCTGGGGATTCCGGTGGTTCATCTTCTACTAAATCAATCAAATCTTCTTTAATCAATATCATTTCCATTCTAAGCTTCCATATGGAGTAATTGGAATTATTTAGCTTAGTGATTTAAGGGTTGTTATCTTTTAGCACAGACATTTTATAGATAATTTAACTAGATGCTAAACTATATATGAATATAACTTATTTTTATCTAAATAGTTAATGCTGCATTTATTTATAGACCCTTCAGTCTCATAATCTATTAGAATTAAATAAACATAAAATGTCTATCAACTCGTTCTTCGAGAGCCATCTAAATCAATGCAGTTAAGGAAGCATGCAGCTTACCTTATCATATATGTTCTTCATCTGTTTTGTATATCTATAGTCCAAATTGATATGTTGGAGGAATCTTCCGCTAAATGAGGCTGATATCCATAGATGAATATTCACGAACACATTAAAACCATAACTCATTCTGACCTAAGAAACACAAATTTAATATATATATTACAGCACTACATGTTTACAGTATAAGCAGTAAGAGAGAAGTGAATTGAGTTCTAACAAGGAATTAAAGTTCCTGGTTTGCTATTTGGCGACAGTGCCGTCTAGTGGAGGAAGTGGGCAACATACACAGTTTCTAACAATAACTTTATATGGTTTTTGTTACTTTGATTGTAATTAGTGATGTAAAATACCCGGGTATTTATTTTTAGTGGTAAATACCCAGGGTAAATACCCAAAATGGGTATTTACCTGGGTATTTATTTCAAAAATTTATATTCAACTAAAATACTTTTCTGTATGCATTGCACTGTGTATATATACGGTCTATTCCAAAAGTAATGCAATTACTTTTTTTAAGGTAATTTATTGAACAGATTTGCACAAACAGTTAAAATTCTTCAAAGTAATGTCCTTGGGCTTCTTGGGCCTGCTTCATTTCATCCATCGTCTCTGGCATGAATGGTAAGTGCCCTGAAAGACGTTTTTGGGGACCTGCTCTAAGGTCTTCATCACGGCTGATTGGATTTCTTCTAGGGATGAAAAATGGTTTTATCTCAGGCCTGCCTTAATTCAAAGGAACAAAAAGAAGTCTGCCGGGGGGGGGATGTCAGGAGTATAAGGGGGCTGGGACAACGTTTTCACCTGGTGTTTTCAGCTAGGAATCAGCAGATTCGCAGCACGTTATGGCAAGGTGCTTTGGCACGAACTTGCCTCACACTTTTCTCATCGCTAAATCTTGAGCAATGTGGAACACAGCAGTAGACGATGTGTTCAGCTCATTTGCAACCATCTTGTTAGTCAGTCGAGGGTCAAAGTCCAATAATTGAGGAACACGAGCCGCATTATTGTCGGTTTTGCTGGTTAACGGCCGCCCAGAGCGTTCTTCATCTTGAAACTTTTCCTGTCCCTCTTTAGAGGTCTTTAACCACCTCAAAACTTGTGAATGCGACAGAGAAGAGCCCCGTAAGCTTCACGAATCATTTTGTTAGTCTCCTCAAGAAATTTTGCTAGTTAAGCAACAAAACTTAATCGCGTACCATTTCTCCCGTGACACGATATAGATGCTCAGAGGTTAACATTTAACTTACGCCCGGCCACTTCCACAGCTTGGATAACCCTGAGACTGATTTTCCGGAAAACCTTAGGGTCTCCCTCACCTAAACCAAGTAGCACGATTATACTCCGACCAATAAAAGCGGCCTGGAAAAAACCATTGCATTACTTTTGGAATACACCTTGTATAACAAACCATATACAAAACAATAAATTTTTGTCTAAAAATTGTATTTTGATCACATATTTAAAGAATTATTGTGTAAAACAACTTAGCAATCTAATATGATATTCACATTAAATGTGTTGGATACGCCTAATCAATGTTGATAGCCAAATTTCAGGTATAAAAAGCCATTCTACAAAAAGTAAAAAGCTTAACTAGTTACAAAAAAAAGCAAACATCATCTCCAATTATGACTTTGAAAAGAAAGATTCTTTGGTTCACGATATGTTTCTTTCATAATTTCATCAAGTCTTTCAATAAAAAAAATTATAAACTGTGTAATACATATGTATGTATCAGTTTTACCAGTTATGTCATATTTAGATTTTAAAAAAATTCCCATTCACTTTTTGCATTTTTTTTTTTTTTTTTTTTGTAAAATACCCAGTTTTTGGGTATTTACCCGATCCACATCACTAATTGTAATTCAACTTTTTTCTTGCAGCAAGAATTGGCGGGGCTCTAGCATACACTCCACTAGATGAAGATGGTGCTAATTTGCTTTCTAGTCACTTGTATGATTTTCTAAAGTATGTTGCTACTGCCTAATTTCTCATTCCTTTTCTCTACCTTTTAAGATTTAGCTGTAACATAATTTTTCACTGTGTTCACTAGGGTGGGTCATCGTCCTATGGTAAAAAAAAAAGTTTCCGATTTCCATCGGGGCAGGGCAAGAAAAAGGTGCCAAATGATGTTTAAGGTTATATATAAAATTTAATTCGATTAGGAGTTCATTTTCTGCCTCCGGATTGAGTTTGAAAAACCGGTATTTAAGGGAAAAAATCTTCTTTCATTAAAAAATGGAAAAGAAAATTACAAATATATATATAACTACTTAAGGTGGTCCAAGTATTAATCATTTATTTATGAACACGTTTATGATAATCATTAATTTTCAAAATTAAATTTATTCATCTTAAAATTAACTTGAGTCCTTACTATCTAGTTTTGGCATAAGTTTCCAGGACTCCAGTTGGTTCTTAAAAAAGCTTCTCTTTTTATACAATTTAGTTGAAGCTTATGTAATTTTAACTGACCTTCCACAGGGGTACACATCCCTAAAGGGTAATGATGCAACCCCCCCCCCCCCCCAATGCTGGGGAGTATCCTCCAGAACAAGAGTCCCCCCCTCCCCATAAAAAAATAAGGTCAAAAATCTAAAATCAACTCTCTTAAAAACTTAAATGCTGCAGTCTGCGCCATGAACCTCCCTGGTGGCCCACCTCTGCCTTTCAATAGCCTTTGTGTATGGCATGGCCGACATAGTAAACAGTTCTTTTTCGCCTGAAACAAACAGTTGAATATCTTCTTCAGAGATTGATTTCAGTATTGGTGGATCAGACACATTTTTCCAGTCATTGAGATCAATGTAAGATTCTGCATCAAATTAAACAACAAGAAGGTGAAATATTTGTCTTTTGGGAGTCTATTTTGCTGAGCACTATGAGCTTCTAAAATCCAACGGGCTGCCAATTCACGGATCTGCTGTTCCAAATATGTCAGCATTGCAATAAATTGATTTTTAGGACATGCGAAAACACTTTCTTTGGATTATGGGATCTATTTTGCACTTCAACTCAGTGGATAAATATCTAGTTGCAGTGATTTTGAACAACTGCAGAATTAATTTGCACATAAAGGGTAACTTTTGATAGCAAACTAGATTAGAGCCTGAACTTTGGCAACTTATATTGCAAGAATTTTTAAATATTCAGTAGGAGATTCCACTGATACACACAATCGTAGAATTCGATTAGCACGAGTTAGCCAAAGAACATGAGACATTTTGCTGGACTTTGGCTCTTGCCAGGGCAGATTTTTGTGCTATTCTGCACTTCCGACGAAGCATGTTTTTCTCAATAATTTCTGAAGTGGTGGAGTAAAGTACTGCTGAAGCAATAGCTACTCCAGCCAGGAACGTGCACAGAAATTTCGGGGCCCGTCACAAATGACATTTACGGCCCCCCTCCATGTTGTTTACCCCTGTATTTCACCCCTTATACTGAAAATAAGGCTCGGGCTTGGGCTTGGGCCAACAGGTGTGTCCCCCCCCCCCCCCCCGTGCACACCCCTGACTCCAACCCTGTCTGATACTTCGTATCTATCACATGCCAGTGAAAGCAAATTAAAATCTATTGTATTGCTTGTGGTAGTAAATTTATCAATATAAGCATTTGTAGTTTGAAACTTGTAAAGTTCCCTTGAATTCCTCCTCACTGATCGTATCCGATAGAAGAGATGTGATGAAGTAATGATACTAAAACCGTCTTCCCTTTCTTCTTGAGGCTGAGAGAGAGAGAGAGAAGCTGCGTTGAAAACCTGTGGTAAGGAAGGAGAAGGGGTAGTGAGTCACTGCTCCCCAGGACTCAGTTTAGAATGAAGCTATTTGTAATTCATTTTATAATACAATGTTATCATGCAAAGTATCTTGATACTACAGTTTTCTTCTTTTAATAAAGTTTTAATGCTTGATTTTTAAAATACAGAATAACTGGAAATTTTGTTCCTAATGCAGCAAGGCCCAGTGTCATGCTCTTTTTTCAGTAAGGTTCCCCCTCCCCCCCCTTTGAGCTTCCACCATTGAATAGTCTAGTCTCTAAACAATTCTTCTTGCCTTATGCTATAAATTTTACTCATAATTGAAACATTTTTTTTTTTTTTTTTTTTTTTTTTTTGCTTCCAGTATCCAACTCAAATAATATAGAGCTAACAGTACAGGAATATAGAGATAACAATACAGGAAAATATCTATCATCAAATCATGTGTTAATTTCATTAGAAACTGTATCTATTCTTTTTTACAAAATGTTAAATCAATGTTTGATTTTACATCATCAGGTGCATTTTGGGCTCCTCTTCTAAATTAGTTTGAATTTTCTTTGGGCCTTTTAAAAATTGTCTTGGAGTAAGAATTTTTTTGAAAAGATTGATGTGCTTGGTTGAAATATACATCTAAGCAAAATTTATTAATCGTTTCAATTGTAGCTTGAACTAAAGTTTGAACAGTCCAAAAATTAAGGTTAGCTGGTTGAAGAAAGCATTGTTCAAAAACTCTCCTTAATACAAACAAAGCGAATAAAAATTCAAATGAAGACATGTTAAAGGATATCAGCTTTTTAACTATTGAAAGAGTTTTCCAAAATCACCGGTTTGAAATTATCGAGAAGGGTTTTTTTATTGTTTGAAAGACCATCTTGTGGTTGTCTCTTGAAGACCCTCTTGTGTCACTCCAAGATTGCATAGTTAAAATGCCCCCAGAAAAGATATTTGTTGATGTGAAATATTTTTTTAAAAATAGTATGTATTTTTAAGAAGTATTTATGAAAGCATACTATGCATTGAGTAGTTGAAGTGTGTTTCTAGCAGAAGAAAGTGATGAACACTAATTAATTAAACACAATTAAAATATGACCGTAACAATAAATGTAAAATACCAAGGCATTTCTTGTGAAAATCATGCAGCTACACCATTGCACGGGCCTCTCATAACCATTGTTACAGAGCACACAAGAATGAAGTATTTAGCCTGTATGAGGCAATTACATCTTCAGTTAAAAATTACCGTGATTCTTCATCAGTTTTTTCTATTCTGAAAAGGTCAGTAAACGCTTGATGAATTTCTAATTAATCATTCAAAAAACGGAAAACACTTGCTCATGTCTGGAAATGTGTCGATTTTCATCTACTGTTACGGAGCACCAGCAAGATTATTTTTTCATGAACATTGATTTGCGATTTAGGTAAATTGAATTTGGTCAATTTTTATTATTCCTCTCAAAAAATTTGAGAGTGCGACCACCCCTCTTGACCCCCCTATTTGCCACCCCTGCCAATATAATAAAAGAAGTCTCATGATGAATGGTGGAAGAATCAATGAACATTAATTTTATGACAGTTTTCATTATTGAAATATGTTAAAAGAGTTTTCATGATACATTAGGCAAATCTTAATATATAAAAATCAATGTCCTGAGATAACATATATATATATATATATATCAACGCACAGCCGAAACCGCTGAAGCTTCAGACTTGAAATTTGGCAGGCATGTCCGCATGATTACAAAAGTAACCACTAAGAAAGGATTTTCCGAAATCTCAATTACTTTGGGAGAAATTAATTAAAACCCCTTAATTTCTGCAAAATTAAAAACCTGTCATTGAAATTCAAATCCCTTATTTTCGAAGGCTTTCCTCCATTCAAATCATTATTCAGTACTTCGTCTCAACTTTTGGTCGATAGCGAACTATAAATTTGATATTGTTTTTGTTTCTCACGTGATTCTTTGAGGCTTTTCTCAAGTCAAATCATAATGTTTCTGTCTTTTGCTTTTATTTTTTCAAAACTAAAAACGAAGTTTTTAAGAACATCATCACAGGCGGACTATCCTTTTGAATTTAGAAGAGTGCAGTTTCCTGTTAAAGTTTGCTTTGCAATAATCATTAATAAGTCACAAGGACAGACATTAAAAGTAGCAGATATAGATTTAAGACAAGACTTTTTTTTCACACGACCAATGTTATGTAGCTTGCTCCAAACCCAGTTCATCAAGCAGTTTAATAATTTTAGCACCAGAAAAAAAAACTAAGAATGTTGTATACAAAGAAGTTCTAGCTTAAACATAGGTATAACAATAAAATGTGGTTGATCTGTGTTTGCAAAGATAATCACTACTTTAAAAGGATCATTAATAACAGTTAAAGATCGGTTAAGGACAAGGGTGTATATATATAAAGAGTCCAGGGTCCCCGGGATCCTCCCCAAATTAGAAAAAGTTATAGGTAATAAGTAATTATTATAGGGGATTTTCGAAACTAGGTGCACCAATCACTGTTATCCCCTGCTAATTCCATTACCCGAGCAATGCCGGGTACGGGAATGCTAGTAAATTATAAGATTTGCAACTTTTTTTTAATCTTTAAACAAAATATGCATTGATCTTTTGATTTTTAAAGTTGTATAGTGTACATTAGCTCTTATGACTCATTTGTAGATACTGCAAAATACTTTCCATATTTAAGAATGTGCGATTTTAATTTTACTTTTTTTATTTATAGTAGATAGCTATGATTATCAGCAAATTAATTTGCAAGAATTTATTCTTGGTTATTTGTAATTAGTAATGTCTCAACTATCACAGTAAATTATTTGATTATTTATACTAAGACCCATTTAAGGTATAGTGTTTTTCATAATAGTTAAAGATCAATCAGGAACCAATCAGGTTGCTAAGATTCTAAAACGTTTCCAATTCCAGGTGGTGTTTTCTCCTATTAATAAACTTTCTTTCTCTTCTCTTAAAGATCCTATTCACCCTCTTAATTGTTGTGGAATTTATAGAATTAATTGTAGTTGTAAACTTGCCTATATTGGACAGACTCGACGTGCTTTAAAAATTTGCTTGAAAGAGCATCAAAATTATGTGAAAAAACAACAATTAAATAAGTCTAGTATTGCTCAACATTGTTGGGATTCGAATCGCTCTTTTGATTCCAACTCTTATCAGATTATCCAAAAATGCCCCAATTCATCAGATCTTGACTTTTGGGAATCCTTTCATATTTTGAGGAACAGCTCTAACTTAGTTAACGATCTTAGTGCAGTTCCATATTTTTCTAACATTTGGCTCCCATATCTTTAATACTGTCCTTTCCCCATCCCCCCCTTTTTTCCCATTCTTTTTTATCTATCTTCCTTTGTTTATTTTTACCTTTTTGTCTTGATTGACACCCCCCCCCCCCCCCAATTTTCTTCTATTTATCTTTATTTTTCCTTTTTTCGAATATTTTTTGTTTCTGTTTATTTTATTTCATGGTTTTCCATTCAGCTTTTCCTTTCTTGCGGTTCACGGTTACTGACAATTTCTTTTCTTTTTGTTTAAGCTTCGGCTTAATCTTTGTCCAATTGAATTCTGTCTTTCTGGGTTCGTACCTAAGAGAAAGCTCTTGGCCTTTGCTTGCATTCCTATTGGTTCCTGATTGGTTTATAACTTCGTCATTGGTGTTTGGCTAATCCGCTGTTTTTATCTTTTAAGCTGCATGCTTATCTGCTCTTGGCTTTTGTCGGATGTCTTTTCATCCATAAGCTCATTATTTTTTGCATTGAAAAAGGCGTTCCCTGTAACGCCGAAACACGTGTCTTCTGTAATTTGTAAATTTGTGCTTCTTCTAACGTTGTTTTGTCTTACTTTACTGTTCAGCACAAAGGTATTTATTTATCTTATTTGTGGCTTAAACGGGCCTTACGTTTACATTTTCTGCCTTTTATGCATTTTGTATTTTTGTTTTTGTTTTCAGAATTTTTGTTTATTGTTGTATTTTGATCCTGATTTTTCACTTGTTTCTTATTCATTCTGTTATGGTTTGATTTTGTTTACTCTCACTTGGTTTTGTTTTTGCTTTTGATTATGTCTCAAATCAATAGGTTTGCCAATCTTCGGATTAAGAAATTTCGTTTTTTGAACCATTTAAAATTTCTTCAAGAGTGTAGGCGCAAGAAAATTATTCCGAAGTTTATCTCTTTGAAATGTAATTTACCACGTTCTGTCAAAATTGACAAAGTAATCTTTCGGTCGAAATTGGCTTTACTCAGAGCTTCGATCCAGGAAACTAGGAAGCATTTATCGTTTATTGAACGTGAACTTTCTGATTTACATCTTTCGGTTTCTAATTCCATTCCGGACTTTAACATTATTGACAGAAATTCTTGGTCTAGAACCCTTCGTTCCTCTGATAAACATCAAATTGGTTTGAAAAAGAAATTAGCTATGCTTTGTAAATCTTCTCATGTCGTTCCTCTTGATAATCTACCTGTTGTTAATAAGAATGTTGTTGTTAATCTTTCTAGCGTTCCATTAAGCAATTCTCAAATTGAGGTTCTAAAATGTAATGATAATTTTGCTGTGAGTGTTAAACCTTCTTTTTCAAAGCTTATTGCTCCTGTTGAGAAAGCTTTTAAATTTAGTGCCTTAACTTCCTCTCAAAAAGATTCGATTCGGCATCTTATAGCTTCTAATATTGACTTTAACTCGAAAATTTCTAAACCTGTATTTGCTAATACTGTTAGCCGTTCTGTTAAAGACTTAGTTTCGAATTCTGATCTGGTTGTTACCAAAGCTGACAAGGGTAGCCAAATTGTTGTTCTTGACAAATCATCTTATGTTGATAAAACTAATGATTTGATTTCTTCTGGGCCATATGCTGAAATTTCTAAAGATCCTAGTAATAAAGAGTTAAAAACTATTTCATCTGCTGTCAAGTCTGTTAAGTCTATTTCTTCAAATGTTAAATGCTCTGTTGTTCCATCTATTGCTAATTGTGCTAGATTTTATGCTTTACCTAAGGTGCATAAAGCTGGTATTCCTTTCAGGCCGATTGTTTCCAATATTGGTAGGGTTTCGTACAAACTTACAAAATATTTAGTCTCTGTGTTTTCTCCTCTTAGGAGTCACAATTTATTTACTATTAAAAATTCTGTTGAGTTTGTTAAAAAAATTCATAGTTTCGTTCTAAATAACTCGTTTATGGCTTCTTTTGATGTTAATTCTTTATTTACGAACGTTCCCGTCAAGGGTTCACTGTTATGCCTTCGTAGAAGACTTTCTGAATTTCATTTCACCAATACGGAAATTGAGGATTTAATTTTCCTTACCCGTACTTGTCTTAAGCAATGTTCTTTTGTTTTTAATGGGAAATTTTATATTATGTTAGATGGTCTGGCTATGGGAAACCCACTTAGCCCCATTCTTAGTGATATTTAGATGCATTATTTTGAGGATAAGCTGTTCCAAAAACTGCAGTTTCAATTTTATGTTCGGTATGTTGATGATTGTTTTGTTCTAATGAACCAGAATCAGTTTGAGAGTGATGAGGTTTTATCTATTTTAAACTTCATTGATCCTCATATTCAGTTTTCTTGTGAGAAAGAACGGAATAATTGCATTTCATTTCTTGATGTACTTGTTTCTCGTACTGAAATTGGTTTTGAAACTACTGTTTATCGCAAACCTTTTGCTGTTTCTTTACCTCCTCATAGACTATCGTCTCATCCTCCAAATCAAAAATATTCTGCTTTCAATTCTTTTGTTTATCGCGCAATTAATATTTGTTCTTCGTCGGAACTTCTTAAAGTGGAACTTAATTATCTTAAAGCTGTGGCAATTGATAGAGACTATCCGCCAACTTTGATTGATTCCATTTATAAAAAACTTTCAAATAAATCCCAAACTAATGTTCTTAACCGAACCTTCATCAGAAAGAATTTGGTTGTTTTGCCATTCTTTCCATCTGTAAGCTATCAGGTTGCTAAGATTCTAAAACGTTTCCAATTCCAGGTGGTGTTCTCTCCTATTAATAAAATTTCTTTCTCTTCTCTTAAAGATCCTATTCACCCTCTTAATTGTTGTGGAATTTAAAGAATTAATTGTAGTTGTAAACTTGCCTATATTGGACAGACTCGGCGTGCTTTAAAAATTTGCTTGAAAGAGCATCAAAATTATGTTAAAAAAACAACAATTAAATAAGTCTAGTATTGCTCAACATTGTTGGGATTCGAATCACTCTTTTGATTTCAACTCTTATCAAATTATCCGAAAATGCCCCAATTCATCAGATCTTGACTTTTGGGAATCCTTTCATATTTTGAGGAACGGTTCTAACTTAGTTAACGATCTTAGTGCAGTTCCATATTTTTCTAACATTTGGCTCCCATATCTTTAATACTGTCCTTTCCCCCATCCCCCCCTTTTTTCCCATTCTTTTTTATCTATCTTCCTTTGTTTATTTTTACCTTTTTGTCTTGATTGACACCCCCCCCCCCCAATTTTCTTCTATTTATCTTTATTTTTCCTTTTTTCCAATATTTTTTGTTTATGTTTATTTTATTTCATGGTTTTCCATTCAGCTTTTCCTTTCTTGCGGTTCACGGTTACTGACAATTTCTTTTCTTTTTGTTTAAGCTTCGGCTTAATCTTTGTCCAATTGAACTTTCTTTCTGGGTTCGTACCTAAGAGAAAGCTCTTGGCCTTTGCTTGCATTCCTATTGGTTCCTGATTGGTTTATAACTTTGTCATTGGTGTTTGGCTAATCTGCTGTTTTTATCTTTTAAGCTGCATGCTTATCTGCTCTTGGCTTTTGTCAGATGTCTTTTCATCCATAAGCTCATTATTTTTTGCATTGAAAAAGGCGTTCCCTGTAACGCCGAAACACGTGTCTTCTGTAATTTGTAAATTTGTGCTTCTTCTAACGTTTTGTCTTACTTTACCTTTAGTAATGGTTGTAGCTCATGTCTCAAATAGGAGACTGTCAATGCTAAATGCACCATGACACATTTAACCTTGCCTTTGAGTAGGGAGTTAGCTACATAGAGGCTCAAACCTACGATTTTTAGCTTGCTCTTCAGTTCATGCAGAATCAAAAGACTGGAGTAACATCAAATGTATTTTTCAAGAGAATCACTCATACCTCATCACTTCTCTCAACTTTTATGGCTTCATGCTATCGTGGTTTTTTTTTTCAAGTATATTCATTCAAGTACATTCGCCTCCCGACTCTTTGTGTTAGGGACATTCTCTACCGCACTTAAAGGGGACCTTACATCCCTCTCCTCCTGACACTCCTCTCCCTCATGTCTATCCAAAAAATACAGCAAGAGCATTAAAAAAAGAAAAAAAAGAAAGAAAGAAAAATATGGCTTTGTGTATCTGAGGAAAGACTCATTGTGAAAGTAAAAACTCAAAATATATCTTGTTTTGCCACCCGCAAAAGGACTCCTTACCTGAAATAGCATAGAGCCCAATTGAGTTTAAATCAAACCACAATAGAAAACCAAACTACTGCTCTAGTTGTAAATGAGCTTCAGAAGAGAAGGGGGAGGGGGGTATATATATTTTTTTTTTTAATTTGAAAAGAAAATAATTTTACTCAAGATTTAATACAGAAGTTAGTACTAAAAAGATCTGCTTCCTTCTCCCAGATACTTTCCAGAACTTTCCCCAGACATTTTGCTGTTTCCTTTCCAAAAAGCAAACTAACAAATTACTGCGCTTCATTTTAGATGAGAGATGGAATCGAGACTTAGTGCTGAAGGATGCCTTCTTGCTAAACCTTATTTTTATTTTTGGACATTATTTCTTTCCTCTGCTTTTCCATGGCTCAGAGCATTCTGTTTTAATATTCTAAAAGTTACTCATGTAATGTAAAGCTGAAAATTAGCGGTTGCCACTCGCCACATAATAATTAAAGTTGCAAAAGTGGCAATTAAAAAATGTGTCATCTATCGCCACCCCCGGTCGGCACTCTTGCTTAGTCACTCTATTGCTTTCCCAATCGAACCACATTCCCCTCCTCCTGTTCCGAGCTATCCCAATGTATTTTTTCCCCCATCGCTAGAGGGAGCAATTCAGCTGCAGCAGTGTACCGTTATTTGTACTTTGAACCCTGCACGTGCCACCTGCCTTGCGATGGCTGCTCAGTGTTCATGTGGTGAAAAGCGTTCTGTAAGCCTGTATTTAATTATTGATGTTATCGATAATTTAATTTTATTGTTATTTGAAATGCACTACCGTATTTTCTTGTGCATAATCCGCAGATTATCTGTTAAAAAAGGCAAAGTTCATGAGGTGCGGATTATACACTGCCGTGGATTATCTGTGATTTTTTTTTTCTGAACACCAATGCATTGAACCTCAATATTTACAGCAGGATTCACTACTATAAAGACCATATGCTGACTGAATGTTGTTTATTTTACAAAGATTTCATGTTCCTTCTCGCTGCCTGCCTGTATGTCGGTTATTTTACGCTGCTTGAATGTTCCTCTTACGCCATTCAGACAATGTAAAATAAACAAGAATTCAGTGAATTAGGAAGCCATTTGCACAAGATTAGACCGTTTGTTCCTTTGTCTTGACTGTTTTTCAAGTAATTAGGGTACTATAATCATGATTTCAAGAAGAAATTATATTTTAGGTAATATTTTAGAATAATTTTGATTATGCCTTCAAAGTAATTACCTTTTCACGTTTTTAGTGTAGTTGCTCAAATGATATGTTAAATTCAAACTTTATTTTTTTTTACATTGTATTATTCACGGATTTTTCCTCCACCGCAGATTATACGAAGCTTTTTTTTTTCTTCAGGCCAATTTTAGGACCTGCGTATTATATGCCGCCTGTGGATAATACGCAGGAAAATACAAATAGTTTTGCACAAATGGGTGGGAGGAGAAAAAGGGAATGAGCTAATGAAAATTTTAAATCATCAATCTTATTCAACAAATACCAGTTAATGATAGTCTAGTGGTCTAGTGTGATGCTACAAGTATGAACAATTTCATTTTATTGTATTTTATTCTCGATTTCATAGATTCATTGTTATCAAGTTTATGAAGTGTGAATGTTTAACACAGATTCTTTTTTCTTAAGATTTGAATAAACAGAAACATGTCGTGCAAGATTTTTAATGTCTTTTACCAGTCATATTTAAAAACTAAAAGCATTTTGCATATATCTTCTAAGACATGCTCATGAATAGTTGGCAGGTTACAGAAAACAATGTTTAATCGCTCATTCTCAAAAAAAAGTAACACAACTCAAAACACTTATTTTGCAGTTTTTAATAAAAAATATATAATGGTTTTAGATGTTGTTTACAACAGGAAAAACATAATAAAGGTTCCTATGGTTTGCAAAATGATTTACTAATGCTCTAAAACCGAACTTTTTCCTTGTTTTGCACTGTACTAAAAGGTTTTTTTTTTTTTTTTTTTTTTTTTTTTTTTTTTTTTTTTTTTTTTTTTTTTTTTTTTGTCTCTCCTGTAAAAGTTTATGTATTTTGGTTGTGTCACCTTTCTTGTGTGTGAGCGATATTTTGATGATACTTTTTTTCATTATGAATAAAAATCTGAAACATAGTTGCAGTTTTAAAAAGTGGCCACTAATAAAACAGAGTCTACCGGTTACTGGCTACTAACCGAATTTCCCAGTTTTCAGCTTTAATGTAATGACATGCACTTCAAAGATCTTACGAATTTATATCAGCGAGTTGTTTTTCGTTGGCACAAAACCTTCCTGACTCCTAATGACGCAAAATGAATCGTACTAAATTGAATGAATTTTTATATTTACCTCAAGGACTGCTTGACAAATTATATAATTGTTTATATGTTATACTGGATGCATACTGAATAATTGGATGCTATTATTCAATATGCATCCAGTTGCTTCCTTCTTAAAAGGTCCAGGCATTATTCTTGCATATCTGCCCTCATTTCCCCAATCGCAGTGCCCTCAGTGGAAATTCCACCATAGTATAGTCTCGAAAGTCTGAAAATGCAGATAATGTTTGATCAACTTTCCCTTCTACTCTTCATCGTGGGAAGCTTTTACGGAATACCTCTCAGGGAGTTTGCAAAAGTCAAGGATTGAACATAAGTGCATTGCGCTAGACCAAGGATTCCCAACCTGTGGGTCGGAAAATTATCCCTGTATTTAAAAATATATTATTGCATAGTTGAAAAATAAAAATACATAGAGGGAAAATAGCATCATTTTAGAATAGCATCAATACTTGAGCCCATAGCAAATCCAGGAGAAGGGCTATAGGGCTACAGTAACCTCTCCCCCTCTCGTGCCAGAGTACCTGATCCCAGAGCATCCTCTAAGATTACCATAAGTTTTGGTTTAGGGACTACAATCTCTACAAATTTGCACAACAGAGTCCTGAATACCCTCCTCTAACATTATCCAAAATCGTCTAAAATTTGGTTTTGGGTCATTCCATGTCAAGTGATCCAAAATTTGGGAAATTTTTTCCCTCATCCTTTTGTATTTCTTTGAAATTTGGCTCATCGATTGTACCCTTCAAGGTAATCAAAAGTCCAAATTTTTAGATTTTTATCTCTATTATTTTTTTATTTATGACACTTTGATTTTTCGAAAAACCCTCTTTTTTTCATGAATGCTTGAACATAAAATAGACAATAACTCAGCACTAAATATAGATAGAAAGATTTGGTAAAAAGCATTTTAAAGTACATTAGTTGCGGTTTAACCTTATATGCAACATGACTAATTTCAAAAAAATTTTAATTTTTGAAAAATGAAATTTAAATTTTAAATTTCTCAGAAAAGGTATAATGAATTTTTTTAAAAAAATTCTCAAAAATTTGTATGTATTTTATCTTCATTTGTGCAAAGTTTCAAGTTGGGATCTTAATGGGATCATATTTTTATGAATTTTTAAATAAAATTTGACTTATGAAATAATGACATTTTTCAGATTCTAGCTAGTTAAATATGGGCTTCTCTTACTGGGGATGGTCTAGTAAGTAGTAAGTGATCATGACTATGCTTGAAATGAGCTGTCATGAATTTGTAGATTGGTAAACCCCCTCTCCCACCACCACTTTTAATATTTTTTTTTCAAAACTTTTCAAAATGTAAAAAAATAAATAATTAATAAATAAAAAACCAAAGTGAATAATAAACTTATTAAAATTTAGAAAATGTTCTTCTTTAAAGCAAGAAAACGCCCTTCTCCCCCCTCGCAGCACCACTTTTCTTTTTCTTTTTTTCAAAACTATTTTCAAAATGTAAAATAAATAAATAAATGAATAAAATGAAACAAAATGAATAGAAAACATATTAAAAGCTGGTAAATGTTCTTCTTTAAAGCAAGACGAAGTACATTACCCCCCACCCCTCACTTACACATACGATTAACACTATACTAGTATCACGCCTCACCTGATGCTTTTTTTTTCAGACCAAGTGTTTCTTTTTCAATCCGAACTTCTCAAAGTGTACTTGATTAATTCACTATCTAATAAGGAAAGATATGATTCATTTCATCCCCTGCCCCTGCACCAACTTTTAATTTTGGAGGGAGGAAAGAAATAGTTTGCCCCAAGATCATAGCAAAATAGGAGTGTTTCCCCCCGTGTTGTTCCATTCTTTTCACACTAAACTAAAAATAACCCTAAGTACCAGATCATATGTCTGTCCGCATAAAACTGTCTTTCTACAACATTTGGAGTACAGCTGTTTTTTTCTTTTCTTTAATGCTAGTTTTCTTTTTAATTGCAGTTGTAAAGGAGAGCAATACAGCGAGATCTATTTATACATATATTAAAAGCAGTTTTAGATCAAACAAATTTTGCTAGTTTGAGCTTAACCTTCCATGTTGTTAAGCTTCATTCCAGATTGCCCCCTCCCCCTCCCCCTACCGTACCACTTTTCGAAAGAAAAAAAAAGCTGCAAATGAGTGGTTCAATTTGTCTGTTAAAGTTTTTCTGACTTTTAGTTTTTATGCCCCTCATTTAGAAGCCTTAGTCACTATTGATGTTTAGCAGCGTGCCTCTCAGTTTCTTATGATTATAACTCTTACGTGCCAGCTTTATTTTTTTTTTAATACAGTTTTGGAAAAAAAAAAGATAAATATTAGTTGTGTGTCAGAGGGGGGGGGGGGGGACTAATCTACAAATTCATGTCAGCTCATTTCAAGCATATTCATGATCAATTACTACTTACTAGACCATCCCCAGTAAGAGAAGCCCATATTTAACTAGCTAGAATCTGAAAAATGTCATTATTTCATAAGTCAAATTTTATTTAAAAATTCATAAAAATATGATCCCATTGAGATCCCAACTTGAAACTTAGCACAAATAAAGATAAAATACACACAAATTTTTGAGAATTTTTTTAAAAAAATTCATTATACCTTTTCTGAGAAATTTAAATTTCATTTTTTTGAAAATTAAATTTTTTTGAAATTAGTCATGTTGCATATCCGGTTAAACCGCAACTAATGTACTTTAAAATGCTTTTACCAAATCTTCCTATCTATATTTAGTGCTGAGTTATCGTCTATTTTATGTTCAAGCATCCATGAAAAAAAGAGGGTTTTTCGAAAAATCAAAGTGTCATAAATAAAAAAATAATTGAGATAAAAATCTAAAATTTTGGACTTTTGATTACCTCAAAGGGTACAATCGATGAACCAAATTTCAAAGAAATACAAAGTGGTGAGGGAAAAAACTTTGGATCACTTGACATGGAATGACCCTTTTTGGAACTTCAATTTCGAATAATACATTTTCAAATAATACATACATTTGAAAAAAACGGAGGATCCCCCTAACGCCCCCTTCCCAACTTTTTGACCTCTGGACGGCATAGTTAAAAGAAAATGACTTCATTCACTTCATTGAAAGTTGGAGAAAACCAAATCCTGCATTCACCACTGCTAGGGCGCAAGAATTTTGAAAGTACTGAAATGTATCTTAACATTATCAAGACTATCTTTTTTTATGTTTCTGCACACATTGTAGAACACACACACTAACACACATTAAGCTAAAATACAATATTTCAAGCACCTTGAGTTATTATGTAACATATGTGCAATGTCTGCGAATACGCACACACATGTATATATATATATATATACAGGGGATATTTAGGGGGTCGCAACATGCAAAAGGTTGGGAACCACTGCACTAGACCATCAATGGTCCAGTGCCACTATGCCAAACATCCAGTTAACAAAGTCGTCAGTCGATACTGTGAGGCTTGGTGTCAAATGGCCCGGAGGCCAAAAGTAGGCTTCGGATGAAGTAAAGTAAGATTGATCATTGAAAATTAATTTGCAACGACTGGTTTATTCATATTTGATTTGTTCATTGTATTTCTTTTCTTTCCTTTATATTTTTCCTTCACATTTCTGTTCTTATATTTCATCTTATCTAAGATCTCATCAGTAGTATGAAGAAGCATTACCTACTAAAAAAGGCTGATGCATCAAAAAAAAAAAAAAGAAAGAACAAGCAAACTAGCCAGCTTTTACAGCAATAGTAGCTTTAGGTTTAACAAATACATTCAATTTGCCATTTGTAAAAGACATTAAGATCAATATTTGCTGTATTGAAACTAGAGATTAGAGTTTCTCCAACTAACTGAATTTCCCGAACTAGAACTTGTACCAACTTTCCTCAATGACAGTTGGGAAAACCAAGCTAAAATAGCACTTTAACTAAAAAATTGTCATTGTAATGCATTTCATTTCTTTTTGTGCTATAGTCATGAATTATTTATTTTTAGGTATGTTTCCAAAAATTCAGCGAACTATTTGAGCCTTAGTGATTATGTTCCTTCCTCCTCAGAGTAATTCAAGAAGATTGGATGAAATGAACGTTTCCATTTGCTGGAAGTGTGTGTTCTATCAAAGATTTAGAACGATTCATAAATTGTGATCATGATAATTAATGTTTTTTGTTGCATCATCTATGTTGTAATTATCATTTGTACGTTATGAATATTTATTTTATATTCATCTCTTTTTGTGTGAATTGATTGACATTTCTTAATAAAAATTGTTACCAACTCTTGTTACTTTTTTTTTCGTAATATAATTAGTTCTAGAGACCCAACAGTTAAAATCAAGTTTTTAAGAGATTCTGATTCCCAATGATAATTTAAAAAAAAGGGGGGGGGGGATCTTGATTTTCCTGTAAAATTAGATCGTTAATACAATTTCGTAGGAGGTATCAAGAAATTTTCTCATAAATGTCCTATTTTCTTAAACAGTTTCAATTTCAATATAAGTTTAGTTTCAATAATTCAGCAGCAATAACTGCAAATTAAACCTTTTGCTGCTGCCACTTCTTATTGACAAAGAGCAGTAGTGTTCTGTATTCAGGGTTTGTAGGGGTCATGGAAATCCTAGAAAGTCATGGGAAAAAAAATAAATTTCAGACCTGGAAAAGTCATGGAAAGTTATTTTAAGTCATGGAAAAATGTCTTAGGTAATAAGAAAGTAACAATAACTAATAGAATGTTAGAAATGTCCAGTGATATTGCATATAAATTGAACGAACCCAAACAAAACATAACGACTTTAGTCAGGCAATAGAACATAGAAATAGGGGAATTCTAATACTCTAAAACAGTGGTGCCCAACATACAGCTCGCAAAACTGATCCTTGTGGCCAGTTGAAAAGTCTGATTTAAAAAAATGAATTTGCTGAAAAACGTGGCTTTACTTTAATGAACGCATATATTGTCAAGTTACATGGGTGATTAGATGCACTAATGACACCAAAGGACAATGTTTTTATGAATTGAATTTATTATTGGAAACTTAGTAATGACTAATTCAATTTTTGCCCCATTCATAACTATTTGGCCCTATTTATTAAATATTTATTGGAAATTTAAACATCACACAGTGTATTGCATTCACTATATTTTTATTTTGCTTGAATTTATATGATAAAGATAAATAAGAATAATTTATTAGTTTCTGCTGTGTGCACTGATATTTTTTCAGTCACTAGTAAGTGCTTCAATGAGGTAGTGGTACTCATGTAACAGTTTTTCTAATGCCCATTTCCAGAAATTGTCAAGTTTTACATCAAATAGTACTATTCTCTTTGTGTAACAAGGATATGAAAATTTTTATGAAGTCTTGAAAAAGTCATGGAATTTTTTGTTTTCCTAATTGAGTATGAACCCTGTGTATTGCTATGGCCACTCCGGAATGCCAAACTTTAAAACTTATGCTTTTAAAAAATTTACAAAATGCACAAATAAATATTTTATGCCAATCGAAATCCTATTACATAACAGCTGTAGAACAAACTGCCAATAATGCAATTGTACCCAAATAAGTGATACATTTACTGTGGCCAATGAAAAGGATAAGCTCTATCAAAAATAATGTGAAACAAATCTTGAAGTTGTGTGATAATGAGGGTGAGGGAACAAAAACTTGCTGTAGCTTAGTGTGAATGGATTATTTTTAAGTACAGTCAAACCTCCATATATCGAACTTCCACAGATTTCCAAATTTCTATGTTCACTACATAGAAAAATTGCTTCTATATATCGAAAAAAAATTTCAGACATTCGTAGATTTTTTTCCCCCCACTTTAGACTGTTTGTCTCATAAAAATTGAATGTTAGGGGAGAAAACTATGTTCACTAAAGGTGAAAGTAATTTTTTACTTTTCTCTTGATTACATTGTCAAAACGAAAATCCCCTAATGTTGCGGAGCGGATCAAGTTGAATTGCCGAAGAATGAAGATGTATGAAGGCGCAAAAATGTAATTTCTGTTAATTTTTTTATTATTAACCTTCATTTAATCCGATGCTAGTATAAATTAGAAATTGGGTTTCATGCACGAAAATTAGCTGCAATTTTAATGTTTTACGAAATTTTTATGATAAAATAAGATTGTTTCTATATATCGAATTTTTTTCAGGCAATTTGCTACTTTGATGTATGGAGGTCCGACTGTATGTCATTAAGTGAATGAATATTCTGTTCCTTTTATATATTCCTGTTTATTATGGAAATGATTGGCTAAATTTAATTAGTCATGATTGGTTAAATTTCAATTCAACTATTGATTATAAAGCTGCATTATGCTGTATGGTTAGTCTTTATTATGAGACAACTTGCAATAGCTCATTTTAGGCAACTGTGCTCATAGGCGGATTTAGGACTGAGCTCTTGGGGGGGCAGGATTTTTTTTTCCTTTTTGTGAGCAGCATTTTAATTTGCCCCCCTCCCCCATGTTTTAGTTTGTCTCCGGTGATGCATAAGGCCATGCTTTACCTTTTCGTGTGTGTGTTTTTCATTAATGGTGTGTTTTCATGCTGTCCTTTTTTAATTGACCTTAAGAGAGGTGACTGGTATCAAGAGAGCGACGCAGGGCTCCCTTTTAAGTGGAATATAGAATATCTTCAATTTTAGGGGGTCCGGGGGTTTCTCCCACGGAGGAAATTTTGTAAAATGGATACAAAATTCTGCATTTTGAAGCCTTATAAGGGTTAATTGGACAGACAAAAATCTCGGGGGGAAAATAGACAAATAATTTTTTAAAAAAAGTTTCATGATTTAAATGTGCTTTGTGATGTAAGTTAATATTTTAAAAGAAATGCTGTACAGATTTAGAAAATATGTAACATGAGAGTAACATACTACTTATTAGAACAATTCATAATTTATACACTTGATAAGAAATAAAATAGAAGCACACTTTGCTTAGGAGTTTCAAAGACTTGTCTAATTATTTTCAAGGTTTGGTTGGTTAGATTGGGTGTTTTGGCACAAGAGCCCTAGTAGGCTATACTTCGCCAATTCTTTTCAAGAATTTCAGAAGATTTAATAATTTAAGGCACCTCATTTGCACTTTCCAGTCTCTGAAATTGAGTACTAGATTATACAGTTGTACAGTATTATTCAAACTTTATATATATATATATAAAAAAAAACAGCTATTTTAAGTTAAAAAGAAAAAAATAAACAAAAGAATTCTCTCATTACAACAACCTTTTTTTTAATTATAAGCAGTGCAGAAAACGAAAAGAAATAGAAGTCGTGTATCATTATTTCTGGGCTAAACAGGTTAACAATATGCAGTAGAAGCAAGATAAAAGCAATCAATACAGAAGAATTTCCAAAATACTGCATTTGGGATTAAATAAATAGCAAGATATGAAACATGTGAGTCACAAAAATTTATTTCAAGTAATATGTTACAAATGAAAGAACCATGATTTTTACACTTTTGATGCAAGATGTAGCAAGGAGCTGAATTTGACATATTTTGGCATTCATCCCCCTAGCATTTGTTAGAAATTTTAAAATTTGAGGTTTGTAGCCACACGTTTCCAAATATTCAAGGTTTTCAAGCACTTGAAAATAAAATTAGTTTTTTCAAGCACTTACCATTTTTCAAGGAACAAATCATGCAATTTTTTTGCGAGTTACGGACCCACTTCAAAGCAGTAGCCCGAAGCTATAGCTTGTTTATCTTATAGGCAAATCCGGCCCTATATGTAATTCACTCTTACCTGCAGATTTTTGTAATTTTTACGAAAATTCGTCAGTTTTTACGGTTAAAATATTTTTACAATTTTACCAATAAGAACGTGTGAATTCCAGAAGGTTCTTCAAATCTTTCTTCTGTAACAACACAAAATATCTAATTTTTGAAATCACGCAAATTGAAAAATAAACATTCTGAAAAGAAAGAAAACAAATCATAACAAGTAGATCATTCTATTAGCAGAAATGGGGAGGGGGGTTCCCTTTGTTTTAGGTTCTAATTTAAAAATAATCATCAATTATTATAAGTGTTGCAGCTGAATGCATAGCTCGTTTAGCCTATATTTCCATTTATATACTTGCCCAAATGGTTTTCAGTTCAAAATAGTGAATATAGGCATATTTTCAGCACCCCAGTGAAAGCTTTACTATTTGTATTTAATGTTTTTTTTTTTTTTTCTTTTCTCCCTCTTATTCTCTTCATTTTCATTGAACTATTCAAAAAAGAAAAAAATAATGATTTTTTTTGTTTTAAGATTTTGGAAGATGTGTTGTTACTATTTTAAGTTCTCCCAAAACTGGGGGGCATTGCCCCCTATGCCCCCTTTCTATAAATCCACCCATGCCCTTCTAAACCAGTCAAAGAAGAAAAAAAATAATGATTTAAAAAAAAAAATTGAAAATGTGTTGTTATTACAAAAAGTCCTCCCAAAACTGGGGGGGGCATTGCCCCCCTCTGCCCCCCCCCCCATAAATCCGCCCATGACTGTGCTCTATATTGTCTGAAACGAAGAATTGAGTTAAGGCGACTTTGTTAGTTCATTCAGGTCTCTCAGATGAGGGAATATTCGATTAAAAAGGCTTCAAGATATTGAGAGTTGACTTACATGAGCTGACATACATTACACTCATTTATTTATTGGCCAAGCCATTTCGTGGTCCAACAAAGCAAGGAAAATCTCATTCAGGTTCTATAAAATCGTATGACATCATATTGGGCCTGAACGGTCTAGGAAGATTGGGTGCCGGGAACATAGGGTGTCTAGAATATTGGGCCCAATGTGCTCGGTGCCTAAAATGCTCGACGCCCAAAGTGCTCGGCACTTAAAATCCCCCCCCCCCCCCCCCCGCCTAATCTTCCTAAACCACTGAGCTCATTGAGCCCAAGTTCCTGGCACCCATTTGGCGTCCAAAATGCTTGGCGCCCCGAAATGGAAAGATTGGGGGACGGGAACTTTGTGCACCGAGCATTAGTACCAGGAAGCTAATTTTGAAACCCTCTCGATTACGGTGCATTGGCGAAAGGAGAAATAAAAGCGAGGGTGTTCTATCGAAAAACCTGGTAGCCTGGATACATTAAAGCAACCCCGCATAAAATGTAAACAGAGCCGCCGTTAAAATTGTTAGGTAGAAATTGCAATAGAAAATATTGCTTTTGGGGGTTGTTCATTTTAATTTCACGATTCTCTGTTTTTTGTGTTTTGAATTATTTCCGTTTTCGTATGGTTTCATCTCAATCTTAATTTACGTCTGTATTTTTGTAATGCTTGGGAAATCCAGTTCGCTCTACAACCCAAATTCAAAATAATTCACCAAATATCCTAAATAAACAAACAAACCACTGACGTAGACCGGAAGTAGCGAGTCTTATTTCCGGTTAAGCGCCAATCTCCATTGCTAGAGATAGGTGTTCATAGCGAAAGCGATTTTGTTGTGCTTCTTTAAAAAGCAGAATAATGTCTTCTGCGTATTTCAATGCATTAAATAAGAAAGACAAACTTAGTTATTGTTAAAAATTATCTTTCAATGGCTGTGACCTTACCGATCCTTTAGTAGATGGATGGCGAATCTATTGCTAACGATTGATATTTACAGTGTTCAGGCAATTTTGTTTTCTTTCAGTTCTAGGTAGAATCATGTCTTTTGCGTATTTTAATGCATGAAATGAGTATAAATAGGCTTTGCTATTCTCAAAAATTGTCGATCAACGGATCTGATTTTCTTGATCCTTTAAATACAGAAATAAGAAAAGAAAAAAAAACGAGTCTTCGTTTGTCGATCATTACCGCGATTTCAATGATAAGCATTTATGAATACCTCCTAAACAGAAATAAAGTTGATACAAAGTCTGCTTTCAAGAATCACAAATCTACTGGATTGCAAGTACGTTGTGAATTGTAATTCCTATTCTTAAGTTGAAGCTATTTTTTCAAAGATGCAAGCTTTTCTGCACTGTGTTCACACAGAATGGCTATGACAGGGAGTTTTGGTGTCATATTCAATCAATTCTCCTGTTGTAGCTTTTCAGTTCACACACACTTATTACAGTTGCTACCTAATTTTCAGGTTTGATATTTAATATATTTGTTCATCACTTTTTTTTTTGTTTAATCAACTTGCTTCTGTAGCAAGATTGATAGGCATAAAAAAAATTGAAAGATAACAAAATTTAAATTTAATCTCCGAGTGCTTTCTCCTGCGTTAAAATTGCTTTGAATGTAATACCAATAGCTATACTATGATACTATACTATAACTTTAATTAATGTGTTTGTTTACCAATTGTCGAATATCTAAATTTGTTTACAATTAGAGCGCCTAATATTAAAGTACCGTCAATAACTCGAAGTCCCAAGAGACGGGCTAAATGGTTCGAGTTATTGATAGTTCGAGCTATGGGAAGTTTTTTTTCTTATGAGGTAATGAATAGTGGTTCTTTATTTTAATCACACAAATCAAACTGTTTGAAACCTGTCAAAACACTGGAAACTTTCAGCTTTGCAGGAAGCAAATAAAAAATTGTTCAGGTTGAGTTTTTCTAATAATCAATTTAATATAGATCAATATAGATCTTCACACATTACAGTAAAAATACAAAGCTGATGAAATTAAGGTGAATGTTTCCAGCTCGTAAATACCTCGCACAAAGTGTGTTTGCTACATAATATTCATTAAGATTCAATCCTTTCGCTTTAAAGCATTGGCTTTGATTCGACAATCAGGACCTTTAGAAATTTGAACATCTTTATTTCTGACATCTTATTTGCTCCTGTCCTCATGCTGTACCCGAAAGCAGAACAACATCCCCTCTTTTTACGAAAATTTTGCGCCTTTGAAATTCATGATTAATTTAAAAAATTCAATCAAATTACAGATACGTAAACAGAGCAATTCGTCGTAAGAAGCAATACAAATAAGACTTCCGCCGGAAGTTTTGAGTGACCCCGTGCAGCCCTGCCACCTAGTGTTCAAAAGAGTAAGCGTGGCTTGGAATTTGGTGAATAGAATGTCAGAACTGTTTGAAAAAAACTTGTTCTCCGAGTCAGGAAAAATGAACGCGTACAAATTAAAAAGACTAAAACTTGTTATTGATGAACGGGCAAATCAGTTTAAACAACTTTTCAGATATTATTTTAAGAACTTATGGATCATTAACACATTGGGCGCGTTTCTAAACTCGAGACCGGTCGCGACCGAGCGACCGATCGAGACCAGGAGTGTTTATAAACTCTCTTCGGGGACTCCGAACGAAACCCGCTCGTGTTTACAAACTCCGATCGCGGTCATTTCGGTCGCGACCAGAGCGACCGCGCTTTTTCGCCGGGCGAATTCGTCACGTGACCGGTCGAATACTGTTTTTGCACAAATAGGCCGCGAAACTACTCTTATTTACATTTTGTTGGCTGCCGCGCAGATTGAGAGCATTAGAACAAAATAGAAAAAGTGCATTTTAGTCAAAAATTCTAAATCATTTTAATTTTTTTAACTATTGACAACCTGATCCACTGAATGTTTGGCGGAATCAACTCTTTTATTTTGTCTGTTCTTTTAGAGGAACATATTTACATTGCATGTTGAAGCTAGAAATTCATTCGTACAGCGGTCCTTAAACGTGGGAATAGAAAATAAATTTAAATTTTTACGCTAGAATGATGCATATGTAGGGTAGAATTTAAAGTTGAAATAATGGTAAATTTTTGTATTTAGCTTGAAACAATGATTGAATGCTTCGTTATCATATTTAATGCATGATTGTTGGCCCTAATATGCTGTTACAGTTGATATTTTTGTCAACCTAAAATTTGCAACTTTAGATCTGCACTTAAGATTCTTTTGATATAGTATTTTCAGTGTGTTGGTTTTAATAAACAAAATTCAGTTTTATTTGCTTCAAGCTAAATGGAAATTTCATATGTCAACACTAATTCTTTTAAAATTCTATTCCTTGTACATATTAACAGGATATTCTGTTTCTTTTTTTCTGAACAAGAGTGTTTCATTAAATATTACAATATACTTCCAGTTTCAAAACTTCAACTGAATAAGTTCTTTCTTAAAAGTAAAGCAGCTGCATTTATTCCATGTTGACAAAATATGATAGTTCTAGCTGTATTACAGAAAAGTACTTTTAATTTCCATTTTTTAATTTTAAATGGTTATCTCTTCTGAATATTCTCTAAATTTGCCAAAAAACACAAAAAAGGATATATCTTGAAAAATCTCTACAAAGGTACTGATAGAAAAGTGGACTGCCAGCTGAATATTGCTTAGTACTAATTTTACATGTTAAGCTTTTGTTAACTTATGTATACAAGATAGCAAAAAACAATGAGTTCTCAATTTGTACCAGGATATGTGTACAACATATATTGCAGATTGCACAAGTAGGATGAAAGTGGCATTTTTTGAATTTGATTAACATTTAGTGTGAATGCTCCAATGCTTTTCTAGTACACAACAGCTTCTTTGAAAATATGTACGGATTTTCTCATGGATGGGGACACCACTTTTTACCAGAGCTTGAGCATCACTTTCGGTTGATCGGGCACTGCATGTTCAACCATATTGGGGAAAGGGGTATCATTACCTGTTCTAGCTTTTATTAAAATAGACCAGACTAGCATTTTTAGAAAAAGTTGATTTTTTTGAGTAATATACCTTAATATTCACATTTAACACATCAAAGAAGAAATTAATATTTGTGCAAAACAAAACTGATGAAATTTCCAAAAAATCATATTCTGATTTTTGTTACAGCATTTAATTGGTGTAGTCTTGGAAAAAAAAGGTGAGGGATAATGCTTACAGATGAATCAGTGGTATGTTCAATGAACACTGGTTTGGGAAATTAAAGAGAACATCATGCCCTCTTGACTACACACCTGAAATACTTGAAGAACTGCCAGATCTAGGGGGAGCAAGCCGGAGCTTTTGTCAGAGGGTAAAAATCTACAGTATAACTTCGATTTAACGATACCGGACTTAATGATTTTCTGAATTTAAGGATACATTTCACTGGCCTGGGTTTGACTGCATTGAATGTCTATGCTCCTCGATTTAACGATATCCTTGACTTAATATCTTTTTCCAGTCCCTTGACAATTGTTAAATCGGGGTTAAACTGTATGTCTTTCTTTTTTTTTTTTTTTAAGTGGATGTACAAATTCAAAGAAAAATGAGTGAAGGCATCAGTTGTCTGGATAAATGAAGGTTTACTGCATTACACTTTTCCGTGACATAAAAAGCATTTGAGTGTTTTAGACTAGCGCTTCTCAACCTTTTGTGACCCGCAGACTGACAAAAGATGTTGAAAAAAGTTCGCAGACCATTTAAATTTCTTTAAAAAATATATAAAAAAAACTTATATTTGTAGACTATATTAAAAACATGCGACACTTTTTTTTTTTGAGGCTGTGGTTTTTCCTCTATTTATGGATTTATTTTAGAAAAAAAAGAAAACTTCCGACTCAGGGAACGATAAAACTCCGTAAAAGATTGTGTTGACAGCAAAGGTTTTTAAAAAAAATTGTTGCAGAGTAATAAAAATAAATGAATAAATAAATAAAGAAAGGAATCTTAACAGGAATTTTTTTAAAAACGTGAATGAAGAAAAAGTGTTTGAGGACTGGTCATGATTTTTTCCTGCTGACCAGTACTGGTCTGCCGGATCACTGGTTGAGAATCGCTGTGCTTGACTATAAAAAATTTTAACTTGAAAAATTTTATTTTTAAATACAGTAAAAAAAAATTAACATGAAACTGAAGGGACTAAATTTTTTCTTGTTTAAAAAATTGAATTAAATTACACAGATACTTTTTCCGGACTATTATATATTATATCATTGCGTGTTAACCATATATCATGTTAAACTTTTTTCACTGTATATCCATAGATGCAAGTTAGGAGACGAGCCCTGGATTGAAAGTATCTTGAATATATGCCAGCATCCTACAGTGCTTATTTAGCAAAAAAATCAGATATTGACAGCTGGCCCAGTTATTCTCATGGTCAAATTTTTTTTTTCATTTTGCCATTACCTGAACCACAAAGGTTCAGGTAATGGGAATGTTCAGGGTGTTCAAGGTCTTCCTACCACATAATTTAATTACCCTAGCAAAAGTTTTGTAGTCCTGCCTACATCTTCGGACATTTTCAAAAACCATATTCAGGGGCGGATTCAGGGTTCGTACGCCCTTGAAAAACCTTGAAAAGTGCTTGAAAAAAAAAGTTCATTTTCAAGTGCTTGAAAACCTTGAAAAAGTTTCTTAGTGCTTAAATTCTCTCAAAAATCAACGAATTGTGCTTAGAAGTTTTAAAAACGTATTTCACCAATGCAATTTTCTGAACATGTCTTCAGTATGCAACATCGCGAACAATTGCTTCCGTGTTTGGGATTTCAATCCTTTTGCATCTTGTAAATATTTTGATGTTTTTCACAACCGAAAGATATTTTGACATATGGTACCTTAGATTAGTTTATTTTTTGTTTAATTTCATTAATTAACAAAGAAATTAATTTGGAAACCATGACAACATTGAACTTACTCGGGTTTCACGGAAAATTGCTCTTGTGTTTGAAATTTCAATCTTTTTGCATCCTGCAAATATTTAAATATTTTGGCTAATCAAATGTTAGTTTCGCATATGCTACCTTAGATTAGTATATTTTTTGTTTAATTTTAATAAAAAACAAATTTATTTCATGGGAAACATGCCACGTCGAACGAACTCAGACTTTGCGAAAAATTGCTTCTCGTGTTTGAAATTTCAATCTTTTTTCATCTTGCAAATATTTAAATATATTCACTAATCGGATGTTATTTTCATATTTGCTACCGTAGACCAGCATATTTTATGTTTAATTTCAGTAAAATATAAGTTTATTTTATGGGAAACTTGACAACATTAAACTTAATTTGCGAAAATTTGCTTCCCTTGTTTGAGATTTCAATCCTTTTGCATTTTGTAAATATTTTCATATTTTTGGCAATTAGTAGTTATTTTGACACTGCTACATCAGATTAGCTTGTTTTATTTTTTATTTTAATAACTAAAGAGTTAAAGAATTTATTACCTTGGTCTTGTTTAATTATTTGCTTATTTATTTTTGCAATTTTGAATGATTATCTTTACCTAATTTTTGGTCATAACAGGTTTTTTTTTTAATTAAATTTCAGCAGTTGAGCACCTAACAAATTAACTTAAAGTTTGTATTTTAAATATAAAGTTGATTTATATAATTTTATTTATAAGTACATCATTTTTTTTTTATGTCTGCTAAAATAAATAAGGTGTATAACAGGGGTGGTTGTGTTATGATTATTCACTTGAAATCCAGTAGTGTTCGTTTTTATGCTTTTACCTCCCTATATCTGCAATTTTCCCCTTTTCCTCAAATGTTCAAAATTACTACTTTATTAAGGTTGTGGGTACTTGGAGCTTACTGAAAGAGGCTTTAATCAGCAAAGGGGTAGATAGCTTAAGGAGGGTCATTCATCTTCATTTGAATCTAATAAATTGACCTCAACGAGGTAACGGAAGACATACCGTATCTCATGGTGAGCAAGGTTCAAACATTTAGGGGTAAACTCCCAGCTGGGCTGACGCACAGCACGGGGACCTTCCCCGGCGCAATAGGCATCAAGCGCGTCCGTAGCACGTTACGACTATCGACCGCCGCACCCAGCCGTGCCGGGGCCCGCTACGCGGACCCCCGGGCGGTGGATCCTAAGGCTTACAGCTAAGTGGTGGGGTGCGTGCGGAGAAAAGTACCAGCCTAGCTAGGCCCAATGCCTGTTGCTGGTTATCAACAGGCACTGGGCATGGTATTTCTATGCAGAATATTTTGACTTAATAAACTATTTTATGAATTGTATGCATAGCAAAAGTTATTGTTGTACATACGTATATTCAAGTAATAGGGGTCTTAATTTTAAAAATTATTCTCCCCCCTCGCCCCATTTTGCTCTTTGAAACTTTCAGGTAATTTTTTATGAACTCACAAATCACAATTACACCTGAATATTATTGCCTTTCTAAATTTAAATTCTAATTTCAACAATAACCCATTTTTTCCCAAAATAAAACTACTTTTGTCATAATATATGTCAACTTCTTGTGAACCTTTTCAATTTCAAAATATGGCTCTATAAATCTGAACTTGCACATTTATTGTCTATTGCAAGTTAATCAATGAAAGCTGAATAGGCTCAAGTTTGCATTCAGAGTATTTATCACTGCTTAAGCTGCTTTTGTATATTTTGAGGTGTAGAGACTGGACTGTGGACTTTCATAAACTTTTCTTACTTCCTAATTTTTAAATTTACTCGAGGACAGTTGAAATGCCATATTGGCTGAACAGCTAATAAATACATACGAATAAGTGATTTGCATACTTATGAATGATTTGCAAACCTAATATTTTTAGAACTTAATAGTGCAAACTGAAATAACTTTCTGGGTAGTGTTTTTGTCCTAACCGCCCTTATAATGTAATAAACCACTGTTTAGATATTGGAAATAAATGTTAAAACCGGGTGGGGGGGGGGGAGTGACTTCAAAAACTCCTCTCTGGCAATGCCATTGAACTTGGGTATTTTAGTTTCTTCCCATAAAAGTTAAAAGCACTTATGAAAGGTTTTTTTTTTAAGTATTAATTTGCTGATTCTAGAAAATATACAAACCTCTGACTGCTGCAACCTTTGAAAAACCTCAAAATTAAACCTCTTGGTATCTGCTTCTCTTTATTACCAAACTTTTCAAACATTTTCAGAAAAACTTTCAACGCAGTAGATCTTTCATCAAAGCGTCTCTCGTTGTAGAAAAAGCAATTTTGTTTTCCTATACTTTTTTGTATTATTACCTTATTTCTATGTGTTCGTAGTAAATGAAATCTGCATACAATATTTTTAGTACAAATTTATGATATTGCCTTGAAAACAAAATTTTTTACCTTGAAAAGTACTTGAAAAGTGCTTGAATTTTTTTCTCCCTAAAGGGTATGAACCCTGGGATTGGATCCCGCAAGAGGGCGTCAACCTTGGCCTCCAAAGGGCGCAAAAAAAAAGAAGGTGTAAACAAAAAAAAAAAAAAAAAAAAAGCAACAAAAAGATGAGAAAAAGAAAGAAAGGGGAAAAAAAAACAATGGTACACAGGTTTACGAGTTAAAAGAAACAGAAAAGGGAAGTCGCACAGGTTCGTGAGCGCAAAAAAAGGAAATTGCACCTAAATGGTTTTTTTTTTAAATTAATTAAAAGAAACCTTTTTTTTTTTATTTTTTAAAAAAAGATGTTTAGGCTTGAGGGCATATTGGCCCGCGGGCCAGTCTGCCCCTGGCCATATTTAAATCACTTAGATGGAGACTGAACACTAAGCACCCTTAAATATTTTTTAGTGTAATGTCCATAAAATGAAAGATACAATAAACCAAGTTTTACTGTAAAACTATACTACCTTTGCATTTTTCAATATTAAATTGAAAACAAGTCATTTTGAAAGATCTTCTCTATTTTGATTCTTTGAAACTTTACTGGTAATTAGAAATACGCATTACATAAAATGTTTAATACAAGAATATGCTTTATTTAGAGCAAAAAAACTTCTAAATTACGGTAAAACTACAGTTACCCAAATCAACCAGACCCTATTCGTATTATTAGATTTTTCCGAAAGTACATTTTAATCTACTGTCGGTCCCATTTACACAAATATTGTTAGTTCCACGAAACATTTGAATAAGTGGGGATTTTTAACTTTGCATCTACGGCATGGTAAATATTCGGTTCCGGGATATTTTATTTTTAAGCGGGGTATTCGTTTATCCGTTATGCGATTAAGCAGAGGCGACGGTATTTACTGTATGAATGTTGAAATTCAGAAAAACTATTTTTAAAGAGAAAGAGCTATCAGTTGGTCAAGTAGAAAAGCTAATGCTTTTCATGCTAAGTGTACTAACAAGTGCTGCTGCGGAGAGAAGGATAATAGCATGCCCCGACAGAATAAAAATTTTGCAAATTGCAGCGAGTGCAATTGCCTTTATTTTTTGCTCAAATTCTGAAAGCGATTCAGATAGTTGTTGTAGAGTCATACTGTATACGTTAATGTATGGCTGTATGAAACGCTAAGAACGCTATGTAAGAAACGCTTCGAATTTTCAAAAACTATTTTATTAGTTAAATTTTTTAATAGTACTTTTGTCATTTACTAATCATAAAACCAGACACATGTTTGCATATATATACATATATACAATGGAGTCTCGAAAGTAAGAAGTTCCACTTAATTTGAGGTGTTTAATTTATATTATCAGTTATACAGTTTAGTTCTGAAAAATTGATTTTTATAAGGATCTAAAAATAAATACGTACAGCGTACAGACCTCGTGAAAAGAAAAAAGTTGCTCAGAGGTAATTAAAAGCAAAATTTATGCTGAAATATCTGTGATAATTTTTCATGAAGACAATACTTCCTTTTCTTTGCACTAAGAAAAGAGGCTCCTCCATACATTCTCTAAAAATGGTGCAAATTTAATCTGGAAGAATTTTCCGGATAATCCGAGTTTTCATCGATACGAGCCCCCAATTACCTTGAATTTTCGAGTTTCTACTCTGTACCCATATGGTAGTTTCCGCTTAATGAGATTACTTGAACAATAATTTTGATACCTAACTAAATTTGCAGAAAGTTTTTCAGGGGTCCATCCAGTTTTTATTTTTTTGGGACCCCATTTTGAAAAAGCTAAATATTTTTGTGAATTTTCTTTATTTTTGAAAAGTAAATCATTTTGAATTGCCAGGTTATATTTCAATTTGATAGCTATAAACGTGGCAAAATGATGCTTGTGCAACCTTTCAATTAGGTGTAAGAAGGAAATTGTTAATGTCCAAGCTTTAGAATCACAAAAAGTCTTTATTACAGGTCACCACTTTTTCAATCTGTAGTGTCCCATGGTGAGGGGGTGACTCTGGATCTTGACTTTTATTTCATGATGCAAATTTTTGTGAATGAGCTGCATTTACAATGTGAAATTTTGTGAAGTAGCCGCAAAGTGGACCCAATTCAGGTCTGGGTCGACCCCTGTTCTTATATTTTTTCAAACAATTCCGTATAATTAGATATATATATTTTGGCGAGCTCTGGGCCACAGACAGCCAAGGAGGGACCCTTGTCCGTTTGGTCGATGGGTGTCCCGCTTCCTATAAAACTTATAACATTTCCTGACATGGCCTATGGTCGGCTCTGGGTGAGCAACAAAGGTTGTTCACAAATTTTGAGGTACTCCCAATGTTGAAAAAGCAACAAGAATAACTGAAAAAATATGCTGGTATCATTGTGGAACTCGACTATGGACATTTTTGCTGTCGTCATAATATGGCACTCGAGACTCGGGAGAAGTACAGTGTTTTTTTTACAGAAATTTTTTAAGAGATAATTTGAATCACAGACAGTTTTAAATCTTATCAAGATTCTGGTTGAGGTTATTGTGTACTTGAATTTGTTATTTTTGATTTCAATGAAATCCTATCAACTTGAAACACCAAAACATGCGGGAAAAATCAAATAATTTTGTTTGTTAATTGAGCTTTTTACCGAAACAATATTATCAATGTATCATGATTATTACATTGTGCAAGCAAATGAGACAGAACAAACATCAAAACACCATAATTGAAATAACATTGGACAAGAACTATTCTTACTTACCTGTCACAATCCAAAAAAGGAAGCATATAGAACAAAAAAGGTCAGCAACAGAGTATGTTAGATTTTAAAGTACACTAGCACTCTCTTTTGCTGCCCATTTTGTTATCGATATTTCCATAATAAAGCTCGTTTGATGCAGTAGCGTAGTATTGACTAACTTTATATTTAAAAAAAAAAAACGATGCTCCATTGAAAACAAAATAAAGACTGAAACAAAACGCTTTTTGAAAAAACCTTCTTTGATTCTTACGGCTATATGCATACTCAACAAAATTAGTAATGAGAGCTAAATATCAATCAAATTCAAATAAGAGCTAATGAATAAGCTGCTCTTGCAGCCTTGTTTTTTTTTTTTTTTTCAAATCTTCCGTGATAATAAATTGACGATTAAACTAAGTCATCTTCTCAGAAACATTCAGAGAAAGCCACAGAATACTTAAAATTCATCCGATTGACTTTTTACATGTTTCTTCTTTAGACTAGCACGAAAACAACAATAGGATATTATTATTCCTGAATTTTAAAAGCGAACTTTCAGTTTCACACAGTACTTAACACTGACTTTCAAAATGTAAACTCCATTGCGCAAATAAGCGAAATCGACCGGAACGACCGCGCGTTTGTTTATAAACTCCTTCGATTCAGTTGACGACCGTGACGTCAGAGCCCCGACCGGTCGAGAACGGAGCAACCGAAGATCAAGAGTTTATAAACGCGCCCATTGTGTTCAAAACAGGGAGATTAAAGGGAAGGAGATAAATCTTTACTATGCAGAAGTGGCAACGTTTGTTCACTTTTCCCAGAGGGCGCTGTATGTGCACCGCTCCCGTCAATCGCAGCAGATCAATGTAAATGATGCTAAGTTTCTCATTGTTTTAGAGGCAGCTATTAAAGCAAAATAAAGAAAAAACTGCTGGAAATTGGTTGTAATAAGGGGCCAATATAATGGACGATGTACGGCTTTCGTCTACAGGAAGTTAGCGCAGTATTTTGATGGAAAAATTTATTTTATTTTTCATCACCAACTTGCCGAATTCGTCTGCTATTAATATTGCGCTGTGCGATGTTTTATTTTTTACGAGTTGGAATGTTTCTATTCCTGAAAATAATTGACGAAATGAGAATGTAGTAGAATTAATTACGTAAATACTTTTTTTTAATTAGTTGTAAATTTCGTGACATGCTTCGAGAACTAATTAAAGCGAAACAATTTTTTGCTTTCACGACCTTCAACAGATAAAAATAAATGTTAATGTTCTATTCACTTAACTTCAAGCTGATATTGATTGTAATAATTTTATTCACGTGTTTACTCACTGCTTAAACAGAATTGTTATCATTATTTTTTTTATTATTATTGCATTTTTTTCTACAACCAAATCGAAAAAAAATCGGGAAACCTTTTTCATTTAAAAAATACACATGATTATTTTCAACAGAAAACCCCACAAACTATCTCAAAAAAGCGTTCCAAGGTATAATATTTTTGAATGAATAAGGTTTGTCGATTTTTTTTCCATTTGGTTGTCGAAAAAAAATGCAATCTGTTTAAGCAGTGAGTAAACACGTGAATAAAATTATTATAATCAATATCAGCTTGAAGTTAAGTGAATGGAACATTAATATTTATTTTTATCTGTTGAAGGTCGTGAAAGCAAAAATTTATTTCGCTTTAATTAGTTCTCGAAACATGTCACGAAATTTACAACTAATTAATAAAAGGATTTACGTAATTACTACTACATTCTCATTTCGTCAATTATTTACAGGAATAGAAACATTCCAACTCGTAAAAAATACAACATCGCACAGCGCAATATTAATAGCAGACGAATTCGGCAAGTTGGTGATGAAAAATAAAATAAATTTTTCCATCAAAATACTGCGCTAACTTCCTGTGGACGAAAGCCGTACATCGTCCACTATATTGTCCCCTTATTACAACCAATTTCCAGTAGTTTTTTTTCTTTTTTTGCTTTAATAGCTGCCTCTAAAAAAATGAGAAACTTAGCATCATTTACATTGATCTGCTGCGATTGTCGGGAGCGGTGCACATACAGCGCCCTCTGGAAATAGTGAACAATCGTTGCGACTTTTACACTCGCAATCCCGTAGGACATTTCTCTCCTTCTTCCTACTCCGTGGTTCAAATAATTATTTCAAGACTATCGTTCAGAGATTTGAAAGTACAGAACTTTGTGACAATATCGCTTTAGCAGCGGCGCTTGCGCAGAGCATACGCAGAGTTGCGCTCCGCGAAGAGCAGCACTGCGAAATTCTCGCCAACCATTTTAGCAGCTTTCGAATTTCGCCAATTTACTGTAGGTAACCAATCAGGGAAAAGAACTTCGCGAAAGTTCTAGGATGTGGATATATGCATGTTGCATACACACACACACGCAACTCAACCGGTAGCGACCGGTTGATCGATCACGTGACAGCCAGTGACGTCACCTGATTCTTAAGCATTAGAGGTGACGTCATTATTTTAACCGATGAGCTACCGGTTGCTCGTTCTGCTCCTAGAACACCGGTTAACCGCGTCGACCGGTAGCTCTATTCGAACAGAAAAGTCAGTTTAGTATACTGCACATGCGCGCATATTTACCGTCAATAGAGTCGGAAGACAGAAATTTCTAGAGCCGAGTAACAGGGAACAGAGCGCTTGCGCATAATAGAAGGGGGTGGAGGGATGATGAAAATTAACGCAACAAAACTGTCAGATGGACAACGTAACTGTCAGATTCCTGTTATATGGCTGCCACTGCTGATACTGTGACAACTCAAGAAATTTGAGAAATTTCGCTGTGATTCCAGTGAGTATTGTTCCCTGTATTTGAAGTAGTGTTTGAGAGAAAAGTAGTGATGAAGACCGATTAAATTTTTTGAATGATTTTTATCGTTTTATAATTACAAAACGCTTAAGTTTCCAAAGTGCGAAGTTTGTTTGTGGTGCAGTGAATAGCTCTTGTTACGCAATACTTCCAAGGTACAGTTGTTGGAAGTAGTAGAAATTTTCTTGTTGTCTTTAATTTTGTTTTCATCCTATTAAGTCATACATCATTTACATCATATTAAGACACATAATTAAGTTTTTAAAATCAGAATGAACTCGTTTTATGAATAATTAAGGGGAGGGGGGTTAACCCCCACCCCACCCCAAAAGGAATAAATAAATTTAATTGATTATTTTTTAATTGACTTCTTCACACTAAAAAAAATTTTGTTTTAGTTATTTAAAAGAACACAAAAAGCATTTTTGTTTGCTAAAGAAGTAATACTGCAGTTACAGGCCAGTTTAACAGAATACATTTAACTCCCTGTTTTAGAATTCAATAGAACATATCAGGATTCATCCATTAATTCTTCTTTGATGGAATCAATAATTAACATTTAAAAAAAAAAATGTGTACCCGTACCCAGAAGAGTCATTTTGATCCAAGAAGTTATTTGTGAAATAATTTTTCAGCTTATAAAAAATGCAAAAGGAAAGAAATCACACAGTACAGTCAAACCAAGGGCGCCCATATAGGGGGCCCTTTGAAATTAGAATTTCCTTGCTTTTAGCACTTTTTTCTTTGCAAAAATGTAAAAACATTTCTTTTTCAGCCATTAATTAAGCCTTTTACTATTCGACCGAGTTACCAAGTACCAATTACGTTTTATGAAGAACCACCGACACACATGTGATGAATTTTGAACTTATTGGAATAGTAGTATAGACCTCCTTGTCCATATAATAGTTTTTAAAACTAAATTCCTGCTGAAATTCAATTTACGCATTATATAAACAATTTTGTTTGTGTCAAAAATTTTACAAAAAAATTATTTTTAAAATTAAAAATAAATAAATAGAAGATATGATTAATCAAGTTGGAATTAAAACAAATTTATACCAATCAATTATAGTTTTAGTCCGCAAAACATAAATAATTTTAATACAACAAATGTGCAGGAACACTGCAGACATGTGTTTCTGCCCCCCCCCCCCCTCCCCTCCCCTCCCTTACAAGGAATGTCTTTTTCAGTGCATAACATGTGAGCTAAAGAATGTTAAGACATTCGACAAAAAAAATCTGATTTTCGTCGGATGCCTTTAAATCCACGAGCTCTCATGTTGTGCATTGAAAAAAGAATTCCTTGCAATGCCAAAACACATGTCTGCAGTGTTCCTGCACTGTGCTTTTAACGTTGTTTTATTTCCTTTTATTTTTTAAGCAAAGGTATTTTCATAATTTTTTATAATTAATTTTTGTTTGTAACAAAAATCCATTTTTAACATAAAAATTCCATATTTTCTATACAGTGAAACCTGTGTAAGTTGACCACCTGCGGTGCACTACTTTAGTGGTCAACTTAAACAGGTGGTCAACTTACAGAGGTTGATTTATATGATACGGACTAATTCCGTGCCTAAAAAAAGCAGTCAACTTAGACAGATGGTCAACTTACAAGAGTGGTCAACTTCACAGGTTTTACTGTACTTTCTTTTTGCATAATTTTACATAAATAATTTTTATCAACTTTGGGGACATTAAAATAAAGATTTATTCCATTGAAGCATTACAAACTTCATTATTCTCAAAATTTAAAATTTGACTTATAAATTTTAATTGTAAATGTTTGCAGAATATAATGCTTGCTCTTTTTTCTATAAATTTTAGTATCTGCTTTGTACAATATTCAATTTTTTGCAACTACTCGGTATTGGCTGAGTATCTGATCAGAATTTGGCCGAGTACCGAGTACTTGGTACGTCTCTAATTTTGATCATTAAGTAGTCTTCCTCCCGTTTGCGATAATACAGCACAGCATCAAATTAGATACATTTTCAACAATATGTATGCATAAAGTTAGCCAATTTTTCGAAATAAAATTTATAGGTTTCTTATAGCCTTAGTTTGCAAATTTTTTGTTCCTCAGTCATCTGATGTTCCAAAGTCTAAAGACAATCTTTTGTAAAAACTCTTAGAATAATTGTGATTAAAAATCCAGTAATGATTTTAATCAATCTTCCAAAATTAATATAACAATAATAACACTTCTGATTCTTTCATTTTCAAATTGGTATAACTTCCATTCTAGGAGCAATTTTGTAATCACCTTGTATTCTCAAAAGCATATCATATTTTATTACTTAGGTATTGACTTTTTTTTTTCTTTTATGTGATGTTAGTAAAATATATTCTAGTGCAAAAAATAGCAAGTGATTTTAACTTGAAGAAATTAAGAGTAAAAAAAACTAATATAGAAGTGAAAAACACAAGAAAATTTTCCTTGCATTCACCTTTTTTAAATTATTTGCTTGTATTGCAGTAAGTAGCAGAAATTTTCACCTGGTAATTTATAGTTAAATGCACATGTACGTTTTTGTTATGTTTAATGCTACCTTCGCAATTTACTAATGATGGATGCATAGATGCTTACTAAATAATTCCTCAATACAAAGGCCTTATACCTTTATTCAAATGAAGCAAATACAAATATGCTTTACTTGAAAAACGGAACATCGAAGAAAGTTTTTTTTCTTCAGTTAAAAATGACTATCGGCTCTTCTCTTGGGACCATAGATTCACAATTCAGTAAGATTTAAAAGTATGAATTTCAAATAATTACTTTTAAATTACATGTGTTAATATGGTCGAACTTGCAATTTCATAAATTGATCACAGTAAAATATTCCAGTAATTTTCAATTTCATTCTTCGCTTTATGAAATTTTGATACAGCGAAAAGTAATTTCGTTGCATTAACTTCCAATTTTATTTATTCACTTATTTTACCTTCAAACACAAATTGTTTTTGGGCATTTAATATGTTTCATGGTCATGTTTAAATATTGGGTGGAAAAACATCCATAAAAAATCTAGTTTGTTTCTCAGAAAGGAGAGAGAAGTTTCTCAATGTTTTCTTGAGCTAAAAATAAGACACGAATGTTCAAAAAAAAAAAGAAAAAAAAACTTTTCAGGATTACAGTTCAAAAGTTGTAAGCTTCTGGGGACATAAGTAATCTATTATTGTTAAAAATAAACTTAAAGTTTAAATAAGATTAATAATCAAAATATAAAATGAATCTGAAATTAATCATCCCAAAAATATAAAGAGCAAAAATAAATTAATGTTTATTTTTTCTCATCTTCAAACACACAAAATGTGCAGAATTTCTTTTTCATTGCTGTATGAACTTAATTTTTAAATGGGCAAACACATTAACACATAAAATTGCTCGTATTGTTAAGAAAACTTTAAAAGGGAACTACAACTTACCTAGTTTGTGTAAACTTAATTTTCTTCTGATTACAAATTTGTTCTAGATATGTTTCCTATAACTGTGTGTTAAAAAAAAATACTGTGTGTTAAAACAGAAAATAATAGGAATTTTGTTGGGCTAAATGCCTTTATTTTTGTTTCTTGAAGGATTTCACCAATATTGTTTTTAAAAAAAAATTTGTAACTTACCTTTTGCCATTCCGGGAAAAACCTTGCACGGGAAATCCCATCCACCTGCCACCGACACTCAAATGTCCGAGTTTGAATCGGAAGTGTTCGGAAAAATATGTGGCACGCTATGATTGGTTGCCGTCATTCGGCAGATATCGGTAAACTTCCGACAAAGCACATGCCGATCACATGAGAAAACCATGTTGAGGTGTTGGGTGCTGAATGTCAAATTAAATAGGAATTGTGCAACCTGCAAGCTGCGTTTTTCTTGGGCTGAGTTGTTCTTGCAATATGCAAATAGGGTAACGTCACATTGTTACGAGCAAGGTCGGATCTGGCTATAAATACTCGGACCGGCCGTAGCTCGATGGCTACTTTTTTCTCTCACTTGTCTCCTCGTCTTGTGTTGTTTGTGTTTGTAAATGTGTTCGTCCATGTCCTCATAAGTTTTGTTACTGGCCTCTCAGGTGAGGTCCCATCTTTTCTGAATGATTCGCTATTGATGTCTTCAGTTTTGGAAGCGCGTGCTGCCATGACGTCCATAAAAGTGAAAAGTTATAGTTCAATTTAAGTGGGTTGTTTGGTCTCCAAGGAAAAAGAATTGTGTCCATCTTCGATATTTTTTCCTGATATGGTGAACTTGGCTCCTAAGGTGTGAACTGACCAGCGTGCAATTCTGGGGAGATTGCGATGCCGTTCTTCTACCTGTGGGGATTCACTATGGAACATCGACAGGACTTTTTGACACCTGCATGGACTTATTGTAAGATCTTTTGATTTAACGTAATTTAATTTTTCCTCGGAGGACCAAATTATTGTATTGTAACCATTTTATAATATGTGTTAAATAAATGTTTTTCAGTGTAAAGAATGATTCATGTTTTATTTTCTTCGGGCAGACCACTCCCTCAAATTTTCAGTTGGAAATGAGTTGCCTAATTTTCAGCTTAGCTGTAGGCTATTAGCTCTATAACATCTAAAATTATATCAACAGGTGGTAGCAGAGTCGTGTGGTTGACCTGCCCGGAGAAAATCGAATCATTTTTTATTATGGAGAAAGATTATAGAAATGTTGAGAAGTTGGGCTCTCATAATTGGGCTACCTGGTCCAAAGATATAAAAATGGTGCTCTTAGAAAGGGATTTATGGGAGATTACCCAAAAGAAACCAGAAGGGGAATTAACTAGTGCTGACAGAAAAAGATGTGGCCAAGCTTTAGCCATCATCTATTTAAACTTAGAAAAGGACATAAAAAGGTTAATTGATAATTTGGAAGATCCTAGTGAAGCTTGGAAAGCCCTTAAGACAAATTTTGAACCCCCATCTTTGGCCAGAGTAGCCGCACTATGGGAATCCTACTTCTCTTGCAAAATGCAAGAAGGTGAAATGGTGGGATTATTCGCTGCAAGGTTGGGGGGAATTTTTAACCAATTAGTCGAAAATGGATATATTATGGAAGAAAAACTCAGAACTTTTCAATTGATACGGCATTTACCTTCAAGTTTTAGCAGTATTGTTCAAGCCATCTACAGATGGGAAAAAGAGAGATTTACCTTCTCTAAAGTAAAAGACGAACTACTGGCTGAGGAAAGCAGGATTAGATATTTGGCCGAAGAGCCTAATGTAGAAAATTCGGCAATGTTTTCAAAACCCGGAATGGCAAATGGTAGGAGTAAATTTCTTGCTAAAAATAAAGTTTGTTACATTTGTAAAAAGAAAGGGCATATTGCGTCGAAGTGTTGGAGGCGTAACAAAGTAAAACAGGATAAGAGTTTTAAATTCAAAACCAAAGAAGACCCTCAGGCAGGAATGTTTTGTTCAGTAAATGAAAACGAAATTTCTGCAAATACTACCTACCCAAAATGTGAGGATACATGGCTATTGGATAGCGGCAGTACATCTCATTTTTGTCGAGATAAGTCATTGTTTGCCGAACTAGAGCCTGTACAAAACACACAAATGGAGGTAGCCGTAGGAAACGTGAAGAGCCAAGTAGAGGGCATTGGGAAAGTAATTTTTAAAATTGAATCAGATGGAAAATTAGTTACCATCACCCTCAATAATGTTTTCTATGCTCCAACACTGCGACGCAACCTAATTTCTGGTTCTTGTATAGACAGACAGGGCTATAAGCTCAAATGGTTGCCCGGAAAGATCTGTGTTTTTAATCAAGAAAATGTTAAACTATTTACAGCAAATTTAATAAATAAACTTTATCATGTTAAACCAAATTTTTATATTGATTGTGAAAATGTTAATTATACAAAAGTTTTTAAGACCAAGGATCCGTCTGAAGGGGCCAATATGGTCAGTGTTGATATGGAAAAATGGCATAGGAGATTTTACCGTATAAATATGGAAAGTATCACCAAAACGAGTAAACTTGGTGCAGTCCAGGGACTAGAGATTAAGAAGGGGCAAAAACCCAATTGTGACCCTTGTCAATTGGGAAAAATGAGGAAGTGCTCGTTTAAATCTATGCCAGAAAGATGTACTAACTCTGCACTTCAATTGCTCTACATGGACCTGATGGGACCCCTTCAGACCGAGTCCTTGGGGGGAAAGAAATATATTTTTATAATTATAGATGATTTCTCAAGAAAATCATATGTTTTCTTTTTAAGAGCAAAAAGTGAGGCCTTTAATGTTTTTGTCAACTTTCAAAAAAGGACTGAAAGGTTCCTGAACTCAAAAATTTTGGCTATCCGTTCCGATAACAGAACAGAATTTGTTAACAAAGATTTTGAGAACTATCTCACCAATCAGGGAATAAAGATAGAGCGGACCAACTCCTACACCCCGCAAATGAACGGGGTAGTAGAAAGATACAATTTAACCATAATGAATGGTGTGAGGTCTATGCTCAATGATTCTGGATTGGGGGATGAGTTTTGGGCTGAAGCCGCTCTTTGTTTTAATTATGTAAGGAATCGGACAGTAATAGGAAATATGGACAAAACCCCTTTTGAGCTGTTTTCTGGGCGTAAACCTTCAGTGAGACACCTACGTATTTTTGGGTATACTGCCTATGTAGGTCAGCCTAGGTCTAAACTAAAAAAGTTAGATATGAGGGCTACCAAGGGGATCATGGTCGGATACGCCTTACGTACCAAAGGGTACAGAATCTGGGATCCTGAAACCAGAACAGTCACAGAGACTATTAACGTAAAGTTCAATGAAAATGAAAAATGGGGGGGATTAAAAGTCCAAAATAAGAATGAGAGAAAATTTAACTTTATCAGGCCTATAAGTGAAGTTCAACTTGAACAGGAAATCCAGGAGAGCGTTGAGCAAACTCCCTGTGAAAAAATTAAATGGGTTAGAGAAGCCAAAAGGAGAAAGACCGGGGATAGGACTGATATTTATTATACAATTGCCGGTAAAAATAAAGTAAGATTAAATTCACTAAAACAGGTTTTAAAATATTGTAGTGAAAATAAAATAGAATATAAACCAAAACTTTTTGACTTTTCAACTAAAAATCCAACAGTAGGGGAAATCTGTGACGAGAGTGAAAGTTCGGGAGAAGGTGAAGAAGCAAGTTTAGTGGAAATTTCTATACCGAATTCGTATAGGCAATGTATCGCTACCCCCGAGGTGGACAACTGGAAACTGGCCATGGAATCTGAATTAGATGTCATTAACCAAAGAGAGGTGTGGGACCTTGTACCCCCACCAGAGGGGAAACCAATTTTGGGAAATAGGTGGGTCCACGACCTCAAGGTAAATGACAGGGGTGAAATTGTAAGATACAAGGCCAGATTGGTTGTAAGGGGGGACCGTCAGTCAATTGAGTCATATTCTGAAGTTTTTAGCCCAGTAATTGAGTTTTCACTTGTGAGAGTTTTCTTTTCTATTTTTATATGTCTTTTAAAATGGTGTCACTCACAAATTGATGTAAAAAATGCTTACCTAGAGGAACAAATCTACATGAGACAACCAGAGGGTTTTGTCAGCAAAAGCCACCCTAATTTTGTCTGTAAATTGAAGTCTCTCTATGGACTACACTAGTCCGGAAGAAACTGGTTCTTAGAAATAGACAGTGTTCTTCGTGGTTTTGGTTTTCAAAAATTAAAAGGATGTAATTGTGTATATCATAGAGATAAAGACACTTTTCTTCTTATTTATGTAGATGATATAATAATTCTAGCAAAAAATGAAAATTTAATTAAAAAGGTAATTAATGAAATTAAAAGTATGTATGATATTAAAGAAATGGGGAAAACCAGAAAGCTACTGGGGATTGAATTTGTGGAAGATAAAAATAATCTTTTTATTCACCAAAGCTCTTACATTTCGAAGGTCTTGGGGTTATTCTCTGATTACTATGTGCCAAATTCAACCCTCCCAATCTCAAAGGGTACAGTTTTGTCGAAAGACGACTGCCCGAAAACTGAGGAAGAAAAAAGGGAAGCAGAAAAGCTCCCATACAGAAATTTGTTGGGTTGTATGGCATACATAGCGGGAAAGACCCGGCCTGACATCTCTTATGCGGTGAATATTTTCTCCCAATTTCAAGCAAATCCCGGAAGGAAGCATTGGGATTTTCTATTAAGATTGCTAGGATATTTAAAGTATACAATATCATACAAACTCAATTTAAGCTCAATCAGTAGTGTAGATCTACGGGGGGTTTCCGACTCCGATTACGCCGCTAATCGAGAAGACAGTCTCAATGGGTGGATCAATTTTGTGTATTGATCGGGTCCCAATTAATTGGAGGACATTTAAACATAAATGTGTTGCGTTATCCACAATGGAAGCAGAATATATTTCACTTGGTGAAACTGCAAAAGAAATGGTCTGGCTGAAGAGGATAATTACAGAAATAAGTGAGTTAAATATTGAAAACCTCCAGCTTAAGGATACAGTCATTTATTGTGATAACACTGCAACAATTGATTTTTCTAGGTCTCCCATTGAGAATTCCCGTACAAAACACATTGATGTAAGGTACCATTTTTTAAGAAATTTAATTGAGCAAAAGATTTTTTTGATTAAATATGTGAGGACAAATGTAAACATCGCGGACATTTTCACTAAATCCCTATCTAAGAATTGTTTAAATAAGCTTTGTAAAATTATATTTAATTGAGATTAACTTAAAAGAGGGGGGGCGTATCAAATTTTTGAACTATTTTTCAACTGTATCTTTTGTAAATATAATATGAATGTAGTTAAGTGTTTTTTAATGTATATAATATGGTTTTTGATGAATTTCCTTCAAGGGGGGGGGAACTTGTTGGGCTAAATGCCTTTATTTTTGTTTCTTGAAGGATTTCACCAATATTGTTTTAAAAAAAAAAATTTGTAACTTAACTTTTGCCATTCCAGGAAAAACCTTGCACGGGAAATCCCATCCACCTGCCACCGACACTCAAATGTCCGAGTTTGAATCGGAAGTGTTCGGAAAAATATGTGGCACGCTATGATTGGTTGCCGTCATTCGGCAGATGTCGGTAAACTTCCGACAAAGCACATGTCGATCACATGAGAAAACCATGTTGAGGTGTTGGGTGCTGAATGTCAAATTAAATAAGAATTGTGCAACCTGCGTTTTTCTTGGGCTGAGTTGTTCTTGCAATATGCAAATAGGGTAACGTCACATTGTTACGAGCAAGGTCGGATCCGGCTATAAATACTCGGACCGGCCGTAGCTCGATGGCTACTTTTTTCTCTCACTTGTCTCCTCGTCTTGTGTTGTTTGTGTTTGTAAATGTGTTCGTCCATGTCCTCATAAGTTTTGCTACTGGCCACTCAGGTGAGGTCCTATCTTTTCTGAATGATTCGCTATTGATGTCTTCAGTTTTGGAAGCGCGTGCTGCCATGACGTCCATAAAAGTGAAAAGTTATAGTTCAATTTAAGTGGGTCGTTTGGTCTCCAAGGAAAAAGGATTGTGTCCATCTTCGATATTTTTTCCTGATATGGTGAACTTGGCTCCTAAGGTGTGAACTGACCAGCGTGCAATTCTGGGGAGATTGCGATGCCGTCCTTCTACCTGTGGAACATCGACAGGACTTTTTGACACCTGCATGGACTTATTGTAAGATCTTTTGATTTAACATAATTTAATTTTTCCTCGGAGGACCAAATTATTGTATTGTAACCATTTTATAATATGTGTTAAATAAATGTTTTTCAGTGTAAAGAATGATTCATGTTTTATTTTCTTCGGGCAGACCACTCCCTCAAATTTTCAGGGTTGGAAATGAGTTGCCTAATTTTCAGCTTAGCTGTAGGCTATTAGCTCTATAACATCTAAAATTATATCCAACAAATTTCAATTACTGATTCACCGGGGATGCACTTTACTCTGGCTGTCCTTCGTGCAGCATGTGTCTAGGAAATCCAGTCCAAACTGGAAAAGAGTCAAAACAAAAAAAAAAGAAAGAAAGAAAAACACGCCAATAAGACTGGGGTACGGCGAAAGTGACAATAAATGTTTTTCAATTACTTTGCCGATAGCAATCTAGTGGATCAAGGGAAAGGGACCGAATTTCAACGTCCACCACCCAGCTGAGTTGAAAGAAACGGAAATTCGTCATTTTCGTACAGAGTACGCGACCCAGCAAAAGACAGGAGGCAAGAGAGAGCTGCAGGTTCAAGGTTCTCATGTTCTGAATTGACTCCAATGCGGGAAAATTGCCGATTAATGGGAATATTTAAGGGGAAAATACTGGGTTTCATAAAAATTTTCTCTTTTGAAAAAATTTTTGTTGACGTGAGGTGCAACAGCTGACAAAAAGCAGACAGTGGTCTTTTGGGAAGGGGGTTAAGTCCAGACCCCATGGACAACCTCCCTTGGCTACGTCCTTGTAGCACCCCTAGTAGCACCCGATATCTTAGCGTCATCTGTACGTCATTGCCGTATATCGTTTCATCTACCCGATATCGTATATCGTTTCTACTGTATAGCTCGTCATCGGCACGATATCACACGAAACGGCATTTTACAAAATTGCTTATAATAGTCAAATTTCAAAACTGTACAGTTATTTTTATGAATAAAATGGAATAAATCAAAAATAATTCAGTTTTAATAAAAAAAAATTCAAATATTTGAAATTTCACGCACTTCTCTAATCGCGACGCGATGACGCTTACGTTATCGTTACAATGACGCGTGACGATTTTGTCAATGGCGCACGCTCTGTCGGATTAGACATCATTTTATATCGTGACCCGATGACGCAGCGATATAGGATTGGTTATTTTCACGATATCGTCGTACGTCATTGTAATTTCTTTTTTTTTTTACTTGTACCCATTTATATTGGATAGTCACTCCTCTCTAAACAAGAAATTTCGAAAAATAATTTATTCTACGTTCGAAAATAAGTTTCATATTTTTTCATTTTTTTTTTTTTAGGAATGACAACGATATTTTTCGCTTCTTCCAGAAGCCAGAGGGCGTTCGCGCTGTTTTCTAATTAAAATTTCAAGTGTAAACAAACATTTGCTTCGAGCGAACGTGGAAAATTTCATAATTAATTTTCGGGATCTACATTATGACATTTGACTGTTTTGCGTCAACAAGCTCTAAAATTCAAAGTCAAACTCTAAAATAATGAATTTGTGTTTAAAATTTAAACATTGTTTTAGCGACAGTGAGTTTGAATGCAAGGTAATGGAACGCTGTTATGGCTGAAACATGATTTTTTTGTTGCTAATTGAAACTAAATCACAAATTTAATTCCTTATGCAAAGCTGCTTCAGTAAATTTATTTCAGATGAAATTCCATTAAAACAAACTCTTGCATTGTATATAACTAGGTTTAGTATTTTTTTAAACGGTACAATAAAAATGGCAGATATGCTTGCCTGCTCCTGGATTATCCATCTCATTACTAGAAATGCTGCAATTTTGAATATTCTACAGCAAGATGAATTATAGTTTGACATTTTTTCCCCAATAAATTTTGATTTTCTTATTATGCCCCCCCCCCCCTCCCCTGGCATTTTAAGAAGACCCTGTGCCCTCTTTTTAGTATTTCTCAGTACACTGTCCTTGCGGGAAAAAAACACAGAAGATCTTGTTTTAAAAATAGGCCAAAAAGCACTGGTGGAATGGTTTAATTGATGGAAAAAACTGCTTTTCTTTTCTGCTAATTTAGTCATTTAAAACAGTTTAGTTGACTGATTGCAATTTTAATTTACAGCATATTGCATGCTTAATTGAAAAAAATGTTGTTTTTTCCTGGATTCTTTTCGATTATTGTTATCAAAATATATTTGTCCCAAAGCTATTGCATTGAGCGTTACTGTACTGTTTTTTCCTAACATTTGCAATGTGTATATGTCCATTGCCTCGCTCCCCGTGAAAAAATTTTAAATGATGTGCTTAGTGCGCACTAGAACTGCCTGAAATTCTACATTATGGTTGCAACAACAGACAAGAAAGCTAGTGAAATAGAATTCCAATATATACAGTGATCTCTCGGTAACTCAAAGTCCCAAGAACGTGGTTAAAACCTTCCAATAATCAGCAGTTCAAGTTACTGTAATTTCCTTTCCTATCATTCTCAAGTATAATTTTTATTTTGTTTCTCAAGAATAGTGCCTGATACATAAGCTATTATAACATGCATAGTTTGGATAAATTAAATATTAATATGTATTAAATAAAAATAACTTTACAGAGAACAGAATAAATTTTTTAAGATACTGTCACTTAATGGGGTAACAGATAAATGACTACACCGATTGTATGAATAAAACCTCCTGAAACCAAAATTTTCCCCATAGATGTAGTTTTAAAGACAGGGCTGGATTAAGTTCCATATACACCCTAGGCCAAACTTTGAAATGACGCCCCACCTCACATCCGAACTATATCGAAATCAGCCCCCCACCCCAATGGGGTTAGGCTCAGAAAAGGCCTCCTTCCTCGTATTTTGCTTTGTCCGTAATATATACAGTTGGCTCTCTGTTTAACGACGGCTTTTCACGGTCCCAGATAGTCCACTATAATGTTAAAAGCATTCTATTTAAGGACGCTTTCTACTTAAGGATGATTTTTTGTGGTCCCTTGAAAGTCGTTAAACAGAGAGCCTACTGTATTTTTTATTTTTAAAAATATTTTGTAAAGCATCCTGCCATACTTTTTCTTTTCCAAAAATATTTAACTTTTAGTTTTCCCATAAAGGAATTTTCAAATTTCAATCTCAAATTTTTGTTCCCCCTGAAAAAGGGGGATACTTTGGGCTGAGGTGGGTATCTTATGTATTTTTTTTTTTTTTTATTTACTTAAATTTAAATATGTCTCTTGAATTTCCTGATACACTTTTGTTCACCATTCATTTTTTACCTTAGGACCATTTATAACTGCAAGTATCTCTTCCTTACCATATTCTAAATTACTTTCTTCATTTTATTTATTTATTTTTTTCTATTTAAAACATATTTTGGGGCATCCCATGTATTTTTATCCATGTGATGAAATTTTGAATAAAAATGCTCCAAAAAATAATATGTTGGCAGCAAACTCCGATAACTGATATAATTATGAACAAAATATATAAAACTGTGTATATAATTTGCTATCAATTTGAAACTTTCACGCAATTAATGTGTGTGTAGAGAATTTCAGCAGTCTATGGCAAATATTTTGTGCAAAATAGGTGATATGTCTTGCAGAGGCGCCCCAATGGAGGTGTCATGGGACATCCCCAAACTTTTTCTCTCTTGAACCTGTGCAACATTTTTTTTTTCTTTTTCTTTGTGCCTTTGAATCTGTGAGCTCTTCGAGAGGACCCAGTCTAACCCTGAGCAAAGCTATACTTTGAAGAAATTATTGTTCAAATCAAAGATATTGAAAATTATCTGCTTTTACTGGAAAAGGACCTCGACTCAAGCATACACCCCCTCAGCTCTCCTCAAATAGCTTTTTTTCTGTCTAAAGATCTGGTTGCATATCTATAAAGTTGAATTTTGCTTCTTCATAATAGCATGCCAGTTTTTTTTTTTTTTTTTTCAACAAGCTATTAATTTTTTTTCCCTTAATTAATTTAATTGCCCTTTTCGGCTTGCACTTTTAGCTCAGGGCTTAGGGTGGCCTATTGTGTAATCCGGTCTGATTAAAGACTCCAGCTTAATCGAATAATTTTCCTGGGTAATTGAATAATAGTGATCAGCTTTCAAATATTTTTGTTGAGAAATTTTTTAAATAAATTTGAAATTAGTAAGAACAATTATTGACGTAAAAATGTAAAACAATATTTTCCGCCCTCAACGGGCGAGAAAAAACTTGAATTTTCCATCAAAACATTTCGTCTATTCTTATTGTTTTTTCTTGCTGCCATTACAAGAAAAGACTATAGTGCAGTCGTAGGGGTACATTTGAGACATAGAAACAACTTGGTATTAAGAAAAACTTAATTAATTTGGGACCAAATGGAAACTTCGAAATGAAAGAATGTTTAAGTTATAAGCCTTCGAGTTATCGAGAGCCGACTGTAGTATAGTATTCTGATTTTTTTGCTCTTGAAATAGAGGAAGGCTATCATATTTCAATTTTTTGGCTCTTGGTTAAATTTTGCCGTAAAACTAAAATTAGGGTTAAAACAGATTTAACTTTAGTTAAATAGGGATGACCACCTGAGGGGGGGGGGGGGATCATGGTGCCGACTGCGTCCAAAAAGTTTTTAGGGGGTATTTTTTACCTTTTTAGGGAGGTTCTTGGTTTTTGGGGGGTCTTCGTGATTTTTAAGGGGGCTGGGCACTCCTGAGTTAAAACTGTTTTGCGAAATTCCTTAAGTGGTCTTAATCAGGGCTACAATAACAAATATAGAGTGATTTAGCAGTAAGTTACCACTCCTAAGCTAGGGCTAAGGCAGAAATACATGAAATACAGCACGGTTATCGAGGCCTGTAACTATAAATTTTGGGCCCTCCTACAACAAAATCTATATGCCCGCCCCTCAAAGGCCAACAGTGTAAATTTGCAACGTTAATAAGCTGTAGTGCTCATGTTTTTTTTAAAACCTCTTAAGGACGTGCCCCCTCCCCCCCCCCACTCCAGGGGTATGCAGATCGGAGCCTGCGGTTATCACATCCAGGGACTGCAGTTCCGCTCTTATTAGAACTCATCAGTCTAAAATAGCGAATAACCAAGCTGGAGGCAGATGTAATGGCATTGAAGCTGAGAATGCCAACTAACGAAAGGTAAAGTAAAAATATCTCACCATTGAGTGTATGAAGCATTGTTCAGTTTGACTCATGATTAAATTCACGAATTGGGAGAAAACCTATAAAGCGGGCAAAAATGTAAGCCTAACTTGAAAGATTTATAGAATGAAAGCCCTACCCTGTACTACGTTAAGCTGATTCCGTGCAATGTAAAAATTCTTTCAACACCGAAACAGTTTTGAGGTTCTTAAACTTGGATTGAAATTAAAAGATTGGTTAAATCTTGGAGAGCTGTAAGATTATGGGAAACTTGTTTCTTTGCTGACATAACTTATAAACGAAATGAGTTTAACAAAATCAACATTAAAAAACCCACGTAACTACCTCGATACGCTTAAATAGGTAAGTTAAAAATCAATAAACTATAATATAAGAATAAAATGAAATAAAAACACTTGAACAAATAAATCCAAAATTTGAGAAGAAATATTGAAACAGGTAGAAACAAGCAACTATCACTTGGTTAAAAATTCATCGTTTGGGGGGGGGGGGGCAATCCAGTGAGCCGCTGGGACACTGCAAAATTTTTGAAGAGGGCCGCTTACAATTTACAGATCCGTGCCGGCTGAATGGCCATGGTTTCAATTCCTGTCGGTGTAAGTTTATCCATGTTTGCTAATGGTGACTGGTGTATGATTAATCTGTAGAAATCTCAGTCTTTCAAATTATCCTGTTTGCATTTTTGAAATTTACCAACCATAAATGAGTTATGTTAGCTGTAAAATTTGTGAAAAAAAAATCGAAAGGCATTGGTTGAAATGACAATTGCATGCGATTGTGGATGTTTAGTTGGGTAGTGACTCCATGATCCTCTCCTTGTATCCGTCCCTTAATACTCAGCTCTTGGCCAAAGTTTGATTATGTAGGGGGAGATGATGCATGTAGTTGTTTGAATGCAATAACATGCATTTTGAGCAAGTCAAATATTTTTAAAATGAAAAAAGTATGTTTTCAGCAGTTTTGAAAATTAATTTCAACACTAGCTGAGTGATTTTGATAGGCAAAATTTTATTTTGTCATTTTAATGACCTTGCTGGTTGCTATTGAATAACCCCAAAGAATAGCTATTGCTGTTGTCTAGTGCATCAGGTAAAGTAAAGAAATTTTGTGAAGTAAGTGTTCATTTTACTATGCAGATCAGCAATTCTCAACCAATGGTCCCATTTACCAAAAACTGGTTCACAGAAAAATTTGACTGGTCCTCAGAGGATTTTGTTAGTTCATGTTAAAAAAGTTACCTTATTTTTTTTAGAAAAAAGGAAAGAAAAAAAAAGATTTAATGTTTAGCTCACAACATTTAGAGTACAATCCCTGGCACACATGTGAGTTTCGGCATCTTGAATTCAAATTATGTTTTTCGCAGCCACAAGTTATGATAGGATCATACTCTTTGGGATTCTTGTTTTTACAAATGCCTCCTATTGTAATTATAATTTAATAAGAACTTAATTTGGATTCAAGATGTCAAAATTCAAATTAATGCAGGGAACTGGATGCCAGATGCTGTGCACAGGGTTCCGGATGTCTACAAAGGATTGTATAAAGTCAAGTGGGTCCGGCATAAATGAAATCTATTCCAGGTCAGGTGACATGGATGCCACAGCCCAGGAGGAGCACCAGTCTGTGGATTCTGCGGGGGGGGGGGGGGGGTGTTCAAACAGGAAAGAATGTCTTTCAACGTTCAAGTAAAACCACAAACAATTGTGACTTCTCAATAAAAAATATTGCATTATCTAACCTATTTGAAATCTTTTACGTTAATTTGTTATTAATATTCGTATTTTTCTACTTTGTTTAACATTGCAGTCTTTATTACGCATGTATAATTATATCAGAATAATTTCTAATCTTATAATTAACGTTTAAATATTTTTTAAAAATAGTTCTTTAAAACCAGAGCTGCGAAGTAGGAGGAAAAATGACCAACTCTCTGATTACTCTACTTTAAAATCAGACTGATTCAAACTCTGACTCCGCAAGCACAGGCAGCATTACAAACTTTGGGAGAAAATGACTCATTCCAACTCTTGAAATTTCAAACGTTCAATTCCTTTTCCTTCACCCCAAAATCAATACGGCTCCGACTCCGCAACCCTATTTAAAACTAAACAAAGCTTGATTAAACTATTTATCAATTAATTTTTATCAAAGGTACCCACAGGGGAAGATTATGGCGCAAGTTGCGGCATCAAAAAACAAAACAAAAAAATAAAAAATAATAAAGCAAGGGGGGGGGGGGAGGCAGCATTCATTTTTTAAAATTTATTGATTTATTTTTAATTTCAATTATTAATTTACTTCCATTTATTTATTTATTTAGCTTGTGTGTGTGTCATTGGCATGGCACAGATCTTTTCTATCAAAATAATAATAGCAACAATAATTAAAATAAATAAATTATCAAATAAATAATTTAAAAAAATCAATGAAATTACGAAAAAGTGAAAAAAAAAAGGAAAGAGAGTTGAGATGAGGGGGGGGGGAGCAAACCTGATTTTTATTATTTCTTTGTAAAAAAAGATGATCTTAATTACAGCTAGCGATGTCGACATATAAAGCGAAATAGGGGTGATATCAGAATAGTCAACCAAATGATGACAGCACGATGTCACTTACGATATCGTCACAATGACGCTTACGTTATCGTTACAATGACGCATAAACGATATAGGGAGATATCGGAACTATGGGCAAAACGACGACGGCACAATGACGCTTACGTTATCGTTACAATGACGCATAAACGATATAGGGAGATATCGGAACTATGGGCAAAACGATGACGACACAATGACGCTTCCGTTATCGTTGTAATATCGAATACGATATTGTTACGATAGCGCACGCTCTGTCGGATTAGACATCGTTTTATATCGTGACCCGATGACGCAGCGATATAGTATTGGTAAATTTTACGATATCGTCGTACGTTATGTGCTACTAGGGACACGTTAACGAAAGCTAATGACTAAAACCTCTTAGTTTTGTGGGAGTGAGATCAAAGTCGCATTTTCCTTTCTGTATTATATTAACAATATCTAACTAATACTTTTGCTTGATTTTTAGGTCAGTTTCCAAAACTTCGATTTCTTCCGACCGAGTTCTTTCTAAATTAATAATATTTAATTTTACAAAAACAGTTGATGCTTTACCCATAAATCAGTAAATGTTCCCCTTTTACACTTCGGCTGTAGAAGGGGTTATTAAACTGGTTATTGAATCGGTAGGTAGGGTGTTTTTTTTTTTTTTTTTTTTTTGGGATGTGACAAGATATGAATTAATGTGAAAACCTTTATGCTCACGATCCTCAATGCAAAAATTGAGTCATAAGTCCAACTTCAAACCTTCATCGAAGTTTAGAAACTTGTTTAAAACCAAATAGTTATTATTTTAAGTTACTTTACAAATGTACGAGTTCTGTCAATAACCATTCTTCTTGGGAACTGTATGTGGAACACCAAGTGCAACCACCAAATTGGGGTGGGTTCTGGGTTATGAATGCAACACAATTTAATTACAGTTCCATCAAAGAACTGTATGGTGCACATTTACTGTAAAAAAATGCATATCTGGGATCTAAAAGAAGAAATACGGCAACATACACTATAAGCTAAAAACGTCGAATTTTGGTTGATTTCACGTAAATTTGCGGCTTATGCGCGAACTAAAAACTGTAAAGCATTGCAAATATTTTCAAAGATATATTAAAAGACTATTAAAAGAAAGCAATTAAAAGTGTTTAGAACAAAAATTTTGAACGTTTAGATTTTTATAAAAATATATGAAAATTGACCATTTTTTACCTTTTTTTACAACTTTGCTGCCATTGCGCGATTTGAAGACATGAATATATTTTTTTTAAAATTATTTTTCCCATATTTAGAATGGCAATACACAACTTGCTATTAGAAGTTGCTTATCAAAAATTTCCTTTTTTCGGCCCACCCTATTGCCCACCCTCCCCTAAATCAATAGCTTAACACGAAGAGGATTTAGACAAAATCCTGCATAAGACGAAGAAAATTTTAAGGTCTTGAAGAAAAAAGGGGAAAGAAAAAAGAAAATCCCCATCCTGTTACATGAAATTACTTTCGAAAGTCGAAAGATCTGCACTTGAATGCAAGCGACATGGATGGCAGCGAGAAAATTCCTCTTCTTGTATAGGAAAATCAGGTAAACCACGTTATTCAAGAAAGTACAAACTTTAGCTGCAGACTATGCTTACAATACAAAAGCTTGAAAAAGGATGAACAGTGAAATCTTCGGCAAGTGTCTGACAAACCTAGGTGTAAAATTTAATCTTGGAAAAAAAAATCTAATTCTAGACACTTGTTTTGCTCATATAGAGGTTTAAGGTCTAAAAGCGATAAAGTGTTTTTTTATCCGTCAACACTGCAACCTTGCGATCCAGTCTTGAGATCTAGGAAAGATCAGATGTTTGAAAGTGCACTTTCGTAGAGAACTGGTCCGAATATCCATTGCCTCGGTTTTGAATTACTTGTGTTTCTTACTTTAAATATAAACAGAAATGCTTGGGTGTACATTTTTAACCGACTTCAAAAAGGAGGCGGTTATCAGTTCATACCGTATGTATGTTTTTTTTGTTTGTCCACTCATAGCGTCTCACCTAGTGAACCGATTTTGATGATTCTTTTTTTAATGGATAGGGGATGGCTCAACTTAGGTCCCATTACTTTGTTTGACCGTATTTGTTCTTTAGAAAAGTTATGGGCAAAAAACAGTAAATTTTATGCAATTTCCCTATTAAATGATATTGTAGCGAAGTTCGCACTTTTCATCCGTGGATAACGGTGGTTCAGTGGTAGAATTCTCGCCTCCCACACGAGCGACCCGGGTTCAAATCCCGACTAGGACACAGTGAATTTTACTAAAATTTCGTTTCTACTGTTTCCCGTATTTTCTCGAATGTTCTATTAATTTCTGTATCTTTCCAAGTCTGGAAAGTTCCAGCACTTTCTCAAGTTGTATATAAGGAGATGTAACGTTCATTCGTGGTTCTGAATAAAGATCTCGAGTTGAGACTAACGAGTATTCGCTTCATTTGGCTTTCACATTGTCTTCGCTATCTTCATCTACGCGACAATATGAAACTCATTGTTATAAAAGTTCGGTGCCATATAACATTAATAGTAATTATAATGAAAATTTTGAATAAAGGCTTTTCTAAAGCGATACAGTGATATAGAGCCGAACTTCTTACAAGGTAACTTCTGACTTTTACTGAACTATCTACATTTACACTAAAAAGAATGAAATAAAAAAATTTTGAAAAAAAAAATAGAACTGACTTCAAAATTGCTCTAAAAAGTGAAAAATAATTTTATTCTTTAAACACCATCGATAATACTTTTAAACATAATTTTTGAAGTTGGCACAAAAACAAAAAGTAAAATCCATTGTAACCATGCTTCGTTCATATTTTTATCAAAAAATCATCCAAAGTTAGGAACGAAACATTTGTATCGTTACTCAAATATGCTGTCATCAATGCGTAATGCATGTGGTAGTGAAGAATCTGGACCTGGTTAAATTTATACTTGTAGTTGAGTTATGGCTGTGAATGATTTTATCGATCGTTTTTGTGCCAACTTCAAAAATTATGTTTAAAAGTATTATCGATGGTGTTTAAAGAATAAAATTATTTTTCACTTTTTAGAGCAATTTTGAAGTCGGTTCTATTTTTTTTTTCAAAATTTTTTTTTGTACACTTTGGTTCCTATATTTTTTGAGGCACAAAAAAAAAATTGTATGCTTAGGTACACAAAATCCGGTAAACGTGAAAATCAGTTAACACAAAATATTTTGGCGTCCTAGTCGAGTTCATGTTAACAAGGTTTGATTGTAGTTTCTTTCCAAAATCGTAATATTAATGGAAAAGGCATGTAGCAAGGCCAGATTAAGGCAGGGCTCAGCATGTGAAGGGCAACAAATCTCAAGGTAAAATAGTCTCTTTCGCAAATCCCAAAACCGCCCTAAGTTCGTTCTTTATTTACAACACTTTTTAAAGTTATACTGTCATAAATAATTTTGATATTAATGGCTTTTTCCAACCGGCAAAGTTTGATGACATCCTATATTATCCTGTTTTGTTATTTTAATACTATGTTGCTTCTATTTTTTATAATGTAAGGTACCACCAAATTTAGTACAGATATGGTAATATGCAAGTATTTTACAGCTTCTGCATGGGGGGGCACCAAATAAATTTTGTGCCCATTAGAATCTCGGTGAAATTATATTGGGTTTTGTGTTTAATTGGCTTAAAATGTTAAAGATATTTTACCTGTACATTCAAAGTATATTAAAGCATAATATTTATGTAGTACGTAAAAGTAGATTTATTGACCTTAAGGGATTGAAAAAAACATTTAATAATAAAGTCATGAAAACTATTATGAACCATTGTTTGGGGGAAGGGGGATCGCTTTACAATTTCTGGGCCCCCTCCAAAATTTATTTCTGTATCCGCCCCTGTTTAGGGCCACACCCATAAACGAGAGAGGGGGAGCATGTGACATATCCCCCCCCCCCTTTCTAACTTGCAACTTGCTCGAGACTTTAGTCTTAGGAACCTGAATTATTCCAAAGTTAGAACAAAAATCATTTCAAAAACATAATCCATATTTTTTTTTTTTAATCTTCTTATTATTCCCACTAGCATAGTGTTGCGGTGGGGGGGGGGGGGGGGCACAATGAAATCCATGCTCTCAGTGAAAAAAATTCTGGACATTTAACATTTCGCACCTGAATTGTTTCGTAATTAGAAAGAAAATCATTTCTATATCCTCAAAATCATTAGAAGGATTATTTCGATTTTTTTAACACTACTTAGGGTAACGGCACCAGTAACAGACAGTCGTAAGTTTGGATTTTAATAGTAAGAATTTTAGCTGATTAAAACTGATGTTGCTGTGGCCCATGAATACGATGCAAACATCTAGTGTTATCGGAGTACATTTTATCAGCCAGGTATTTACAAGGCACCCACACAGCACACTCGCCCATAAAGCGACTATTTCTCGTCGAAACTCATCTATACTCATCTACATCTAACGGTGATATCTATTCTACGACTAATAAATGTTATTTCTAGATGTTCTATCAAACGTCTATAATTAGAGACATCTATTAGTTATCCTTTACAGACGTAAATTAGATCATCCACAAGTGTCGTCTATTAAACGTCGAATAGAAGTGTCCAGTAGAATCAACACAGACAGTGATGGGTGAGAGCTGATTGCGGTGGTGCTAATTGCTGCAAAGATTAATTAAAAATAGCTCATTAGTTCATAGAACAATGGTTAAAGGGCTAGAACTTCATTAAAAAAATTAATGACAATGATGATATTTATAAATCAATTGACATTTTTGGCAACACTTGTTGCTGTGATATTAGTGTTGAAGCGCGTGCTTCAACATACGTTGAGCAGCACCGCTTTTTACTTATGATATATTAGCATCTGTTTTATAACGCCTTAATTTCGGTAAGCCTATTCATCTTGTTGATTTCTGTTTCAAAATGATATATGGAAATAAGACTGTCAGATAAAAAGATAAACTTGCACACATGAAAAAATGAAAATAAGGTTTTAAGTTAAATAGTGTAATTGCAATAAGTACTAAAAAATTGGACTGGCAGATTAGACAGAAATGTATGAATGTTAAAAGATTAAGGAAAATTTAATGTGTCGTATAAACATTACAATTAAGAGTCCAGAATTTAAAAAAAAAGGTGTGCTGCGTTAATAAGCCCAACTAGAAGACGTTTTTTAAAATATCTATAACTGTTCTTGGAAACGTTACCTAACGCTATGGATATCGTCCATTATTCATCTAATTCCACCAATTTTCATCCATTGTAGTCATCTTTTCGACGTGTACAAGACGACTTACGACTGTTCTGAGGGGATATTTCGACGAGTTAGGGACGGTTTTTAGATCAATTATAGAAGAGTGTTTGGACCAGATTCAAGGACTTTTCAACGTCTTTTCCACCATTTTATGTTGTGTGGGCAGTAGTGGAAGGTTATGAACAGCGACCATGAGGTCAGCTGTTGTTTCATATTCATTTGAATTTAATGAGGCTTTAGTTCTAAAAATAAAGAACTTTTGCACATTTTGAAGAGAAAAAGGGAATTTTGTCCATTGCTTATTATCCTTTCCTCATCCTATCTGTTACTGGATATCATCAGATTTATTTGTGTCTGTTACTATAAGTCGGACCTTTTTTTCAAAATTGAGCAAATAAAAATAGAATTTAGTAATTCAGAGGAGCCAGAAGCATAGTCTAAACGTTAGGTGAGATGTAGGTACATGAGAGAAAAATAATTTTAAAAGTTTTACTACATTAAAAGGCTCAAAAATTGAGTTAACCTGAGAGCGATGTCTGTTACTGGTGCCGTTACCCTATCCCCAGTGATGTATTATAGTTAAAAAATATAGTTAAAAAATTACATTACAGTTATGGGTTAAAGTCAGAACTCATTTATTTGTTTTTATTTTTTTACATCGATTTACTCTTTAAATAAATCTATGCAGAACAATATTAAGTATTTTTAGTTTAAAAAAATTACCTAATGTTTGAACTCAATACAAACAGGTTTTTTTGCATCACTCACATTATCACTATATTCAGTGTTATTTAAACTTCTCTATGTTTGTTGCGTTACTAAAATAATCGTTTTGAAATAGTGTGGAATCATTAGTTATGCTAAATGTTCTTTTTATCATTTTTGTGGCTTACATTTTAAAGTTCTATAGCACTACTAACTACACGAGAAAATATTTGGAGATTGAAAATACCATATCCGTAAAATCTGACTCATTATCTGTGAAAATCAAATTCATGGACTTCTGACAGTATGTAATATCAACTAATCTTTATGTTTCAGGTGTTTATAAAAGATGTCTTTATATGGATCAGATGCTAATCTTCGACCGTTTGAAGACTCATTTTCAGAAAAAAGTATTCGACATGGTAAGATGTGTATGATACTTAGGTTTTATGCTTTAAATTAATAGCATTTGCTGAAAAGTTTAGAAATAATATGCAAAGCATACTTTTAACTTTAACAGATGTTTTAATATCAAAATTTTCTTTATACATTCAAATATAATTGGAATTGTTGGTTCCAAAATATTTCTGTAGTTTTGATGTATTGCTAGAAGAGAAATGCATATCAAATGCATGTGCATTCGAAGTTGATAACGGTTAATAGGACCATATTGGAATGGGAACATTTTGGTCCTAACAAACAGCTGGTTTGATTAAGTGAAGAGAACCTGTGTAGCCTGACCCGCACACAAAACATTTCAATGCCCTTATGATTATTGTGAGCCCCAAATGTATGGTGAGCATACAAAGAAGAATACAGTCGGATCCCGCTACAACGCGATCCGACTTACGCGAAATGGCTATAACACGAGTTTTTCATGAGTAATGAATTTTTTAGTGCTGACCACAAAATTACCTCGCCTGCAACATGAAATTTTTCGGAAAAGAGCGGCGAAGAGTTAAAATGGACTTCGTTGACACCTAAACTATTGGTTTTTGTGAATGGACTTTCATTCCTTTAGCATCACTGAAAGTGGATGTTCACCCATTGTATTAGTCCTAAACAACGCTTTGCTTTAGTTTATAGAAAATAACCGCTCCGATTCTTAACTTTTTTTTTTTCATTTTACTTATGAACGTTAATAAAATACATTCTGATATCATTCTAATCGCGCTGCATAAACCTTCTTCGTTTTTTAAATTATAAATATATTTACCCAAATCTATACTGTTAAGTGCTAATAATGCTGTAGTGTACATACTGTAAGTACCATGCTGCTTTGTTTTAAGTTTTTCTCCCCCATTAATCATTGATTTTGTGCTAAATTACAGAATTTTATGTCAAATAATAACTCTTTTTGTAAAATACAGAAAAACGGTTCTTTGTAAAAGGTACTGCAATATATAGTTAATAAATGGTTTGAAACAATATGAGGGGGTGTTTACAAACGTCTGAAACAAGTGGGTATGATTATAAAAAAATTACTAAACATACCTTGTTCCACAACGCGAAATTCCGACTTACGCGAGGGTGTCTTGGAACGCATCCCTCACATAAGTCGGGACTCGACTGTAATTGCTGTTTACGAAATTTTCCAATAAAAAAATAAATTAAAATATAGCGAGTAATAGCTTTACACTTGTTCAGCAACGTGTTCAGACTGATACAGTTTTAGTTATTCCTTCCAGTCAGTGTCGATTCAATTCAATCATGAGAAGCAACTAAAAATGTGAGAGTGAAACAGTAAGTGCTAAAAAATATGAAACGGTCCGTAAAATTTTCAATGAAATGTAAGTTACGTATTTTACAACTTAACTTTTTTTTGAAAAAAATTACGATTATTGAATGTGCTAACTAAACTGAAGAAGTTTGAAATGTCACTGACATTTTCATCTCTGCTGGAACAATTGCTGCCCACGCAATGGGAGCTTGATTAACCTTTTATTTTTCCTCCCTGTCAATTATGCTGGGTTAGTTGAAAGCTATACAAATACAAATACAAATGTGACAACCAGCAACAGGCTCTGGGCCCAGCTAGGCTGGTCCTAGTCAATTAATTAGTCCCCAATGAAGATCAATGGCCCTCTTAAAGCTAGCCACTCCCTTGCTCATTACCGCCTCTTCCGGTAAGCTATTCCAAGTGCCCACGACCCTGCTAAAGTAGTAGTTTTTCCTGATTTCCAAGTTAGCCTGAGATTTAAATAGCTTAAAACAATGACCCCTTGTCCTGCTTTCCCCGCAAAAATTTAATCCATTTACATCTTTCATTTTGATAAATTTAAATAACTGAATCATGTCCCCTCTGACTCTCCTTTGCTCCAGGCTATACATGTTAAGCCTATTAAGTCTGGTATCATAATCTAAATCTGAGAGTCCCCCTTACTAATTTAGTTACCGTTCTTTGAACCCTTTCCAATACGAAAATATCTTTCTTCAGATAAGGCGACCAAAACTGAACAGCATACTCCAAATGAGGTCTTACTAAACTCCTATATAAAGGCAGAAGAACTTTCTTAGATTTGTTTGAAATAGATCTCTTGATGAACCCAAGCATTTTGTTGGCTTTGTTACTAGCAATACTGCACTGTTGACTAAACTTGAAGTCCTGATTTATAAAGACACCCAGATCCATAACATTTTCAGCCTGATTTATGACTGAACCCTGTAAATGATATCTCACACGCTTATTTCCATGACCTAAGTGTAGCACTTGACATTTCCCTACATTAACTGCCATACCCCATTTATCTGCCCACTTAGTAATATGATCTAAATCCTCTTGCAGCTGTTTTACTTGTTCTTCATTTTCAACAATCCCCATAACTTTTACATCGTCAGCAAAACAATTCATGCTTCCAGAAATACCATTATAAGCAACCATTATTAATTTTTATTACACTAATAATTAAGTGTTAACCCACTTGAAACTCACTTCAAGCAGACAATTTTAATTTTTTTTCCTATTTGTTCTCATGTTCCTCGATCCGATTAAACAGTTTTTTGGTCCCAATAAGCGAATAATATTAGGCTTGAGTAGTGGGATTCGTTTTGATCTTTTAAGATTTGGTCTGAATATATGGCTGATCCGATTAAGCATATTCCACTGTGTATCAAGAAGTTTCTGCAAAAATATGGCCCATATGGTTCTCTAGGGGGTAGAAGGTGCACTTAATTATAGGCAGGCCACCTGTTCATTAGTTCAAGGCAAATAATGGTCCTGCTGTATGCAAGTTTACACTATTAGCTTATATTGTAAAACTAATGTCATGGTTTGTATGCTTTTAAAAACCCTTGAGAATTGCTTTAAAAGAAATAATTTTCAAGTTACTTGAAAAATGTCGAAATGTGTCCGTGAATTTTGTAATTTATTCTGAAAAGGTACATTGGAGAAATTAAAAAAAAGTTTTTGCTGCCGTTTTTCACGCAGTCTCTTCAATTGTATTTAATGAACATCAGATTGTTTAAAAGGAAATCCGATTTTTTAAATTTTGTGTGAAAAACCGGCGTCAAATTTAGTCCACTGAAAGAATCGAGTTTTTGAGGACTATTACTTGAATAAAAATTTTCAGAATTAATAATTTATATACTAAAAATCTCACTTTTGGAACCTTGTCAACACTGAGTTTGTGCTGCTCTGATAATTGCATTTAGGATGCTTAAAATCTTAATTCTGTTGCACCTTTTTAATTTTTTAATCATTTCAAATGTTGAAAGCTATTTTAACATATGTTACTTAAAATGTTTTTTGTTTCAACAGTTTCTTTATTTCATTGATTTCATTTAATAAAAATAACTGACTAGTTCAATCGGCACCGTTATTGCTGAATCTGCAGGTTCAAACACTAGCACTCTTGAATCGCATATGACTAAAAACAATGTATTAGATCAGCGTTTCTTAAATTGTGTTTCACAGAACACCAGGGTTCCTCAGAGCTCTCTCAGGGATTCCATGAGATTTGTATATTTTCTTTTCCCTTCTTTCAAATTTGTCACTTAAAAAATCGACAAAAATAACCCCTTTATTATTACCCACCTGGGATAGCCACTATGTGGGAACAATTTTATTTCTTGTCTAAAATAATGCAAATTTTTGACTATCAAAAATAGCATGAAATGGTGCTTTTAAGGTTTTAACTTCGAAATTTTTTCCAGATCAATCCCAAAAGGCCTATTTTTCACCTAATGGGTCTCCAAAGATAGCATAAAATTGGGTTTTAAAATCTTCAATTTTGAAAAAGTTACGGAAGAAGCTATTGACTCCCTAATATCGCCAAAAATAGTTTAAAAGTGGCTTCAATGTTGAGCAAATTTCGGGAAAGCACCCCAAATCCCTCTGCTACAACATTACCAAATATTGCCATAAATTACGAATTTTGACATCAATTTCAAATATTTCACCCTTGATATTAGCCATTCTCCCAGTATCTATGGCAAGGCCATTGTGGCTTGATCGGTAAGGCATCGGACTTGTGATCGGAGAGAGCCGGGTTCGATCCTCCCTGGTTGAAGATCAACCGTGTTCATTAACGGTGACTGGGGCACATTAAATATGCTCATGGTCACAAAGTCCTCCAAGTGAAACGATACTTCTGGGGGTGCTAGACCAAGGATTGCACGGTTACTGATCTGATTTCAAAAAATCAGAGCTGCCTTCAGGATTTCATCCAACTGGTTAAGCCACAAATAGTGGTAAGTAGGGAGGACTCTGGAATGAAAAGTATCTATGGCAGCAATTGAAAGGACAATTTAAGCATTTAACAAGTGGTGACCAATTTAAAAAGAAGTACTTATTACGAGGGTCTAAATGGTTTAGTTCTGTCTAAGGCCCCTATATATACAGCGAATCTAGTTCTGTCTGAGGGAACACACAGTGACATCAAAAACTCTAATTTGTAAATAAATAACAAAATGTTAAAAAATAAGAGGTATTTTTACATTTTTAATTTTAAGGTTTAAAAACTTTTCTATGTAAATTTAAGTAAATTATTAACACTTTTGTAAGTAAAGCACATCAGTATTTCTTTTTTCTAATTAAGAAGATATTTTAATCATATAACTCATCCATCAATTCCAGGGTTGGCAAGTTTCTGCAAGGCGGTTAAAACCACTGGTAGAAACCGGCATGGCAAAAACCAGTTTCTGCCACATTTGCGGCAGAAACTGGCAAAAACTCACAAAATGACAAAAAATTAATTATTGACACACAGTAGAAAATGCAAGGAAAAAATAATTATTTTAATGTGCACAAATGAGGAACTTAAGAATACTCTTGCAACAAAAGAGCTAGCAGGCAAGGCATCAAAGAACAAGCAATATTCGTGAAACTTTCATGAGTTGTATATTTTTTCAAACTGGTTCACCATCTAGTAACTGGGAAAGTGGTAAAAAATTTAACTGGAAAAATAAGTTTCGAGAAATGCGACCAATTTGTTTTGCAAAGCTGTGACATTAGGTACATACAAAATCTAGGTTAATATTGGCAAGTAAAATTCTGACACTTTCTTCTTGAAGCATGTGATAATTTCAATCACAAGCAATTTAGATGAAGCATATAAAGCGAGCAAATTACAATCAGTAATTTCCTGTTTTTAGTTCTATATGTCACTCCTCTTGCCTAAGAACCCATCTGATTTTTGTCCTTTGTTAGATTAATGCAAATATTACGAGCATCTACAATTGAAAAGTTTCCTTTCCAAACTAAATCAAGGGCATTAGCATAGGATTTTATTTTTTTAAATGATGAAATGAAGTTTGATGTCTCAGTTTATTTAAACGAATATCATTTAGTAATTACTTTAAAAGTTAAGTAAAGTTAAAGTTATTAAAGACACTTTTAAGTTTTTACCGGTTATAACCAGTTTCGGCCATTGGCACGGCAAAAACTAGTTTCTGCCGGCAGAAAGCCAACCCTGATCAATTCTGAGGTTATATATTCCTTTTAAAAATGCTGAGATTTCTCAGAATCACAAATAAGAGTGTACTGGTATTTTACAATAAGAAATAATAATTAGTAATCATCAATAATTAAAATGATCTATAATTATGTATATTTAATTAGCGATTGAATGACAAATAGTTAATGTGATAGTCTCTTTGGCGTAAGAACCTAGGCATTCTCCGAAACAAAATACTGGCTACACCCCTGCAAACTTTTGAAACACCAAGAGTTCCACGAAAAAATGAGAATTAAAAAGGGTTCGGTTCCACTAATCAAAGAAATTAAGAAACGCTGTATTAGATGCTTATGCACATTAACTTATATGCGCATTAAGAATCATGCCTTATATAAAGTAAACAAGTATTGCAAAAATACCTAATCATATGTTTCCTAATTTCAGTCACTGCAAAACTTTGAAATGAATTTTGAAATTCTGATTTTTTTCAAATTACTTATTGTACTAGGTTAAACTTTTTAATTTTTAAATTTTGCTTTTTACTATTAATTCAGATCAGTGGTAATGATTCTGCTCTTTACAGCCCACTCGATTAAAGATTGATTTTGAAGCTTTATTAGCATGGTGTAAAAGGTTTTGTCTGGGACTGAAACTTTTATGTTAACAGGAACCCAATCAGACTTTATTATATATATTATTACTGTAGAAAAGTTCACTCTTTCAAGTACCCCTAACTAGTCCTTGAAAAACTTTATCCTTGAAAAGTCCTTGAATGGCAATTTAAGATTACATTTTTTTACTGCTCAAAAACTTTTGGTTGGTTTTAAATTATCCACTGAGGCTGTTTCTTTTGCTTCTTACACTATTTTAATTTTCTAACTAAAAATAATTTTATTACTAACTATGTGGAGCCTTTTTAAATGGTCAGCCCAACATATGACCAGACTGCAATTCATATATACATGTGTTTATATGTGTGCATAGAGAGAGAGAGAGAGAGATAGATATGCATGTATATTTATTTCTACATTATTATTTTTTAGCTTTTATCAGGAAAGTTTACACCATCATTATGTTTCAACTTGCTATCACAACTGCATTTATATGCCTGTTTCTGTATGAGTAAGTATTTTCTGACATAAGTAAGATTTCACTGTATTTATTTAACTATTTTGTAAAATACCAAAAAATCTTATCTATGGTCTTTATTATCAGGATTGGCATTTTGATATTTAAAAAAACTAGTTCTTGGCATGACGAGTATTGAACATTAGATTCAACTGTAAAAAGCTGGTTTTACTGTCAAAAATCTAAAATAGGAAAAGACTTTATGAGTAAAATAATTTTCCAGGATACTTAAATTCACATTAAAATGTATTTCATTAAGTGTATTAAAAAGTAGCAGTTTGAAAGGTATAAATTTTTATTTTAATTGCCTCATTAATATTGATTAGTTTATGTTGTATACAGTGGCGTAGCTAGACCCGACTTTCGGGGGGGGTTACTTCTTTTATATATATATATATATATATATATATATATATATATATATATTATATATATATATATATATATATATATATATATATATATATATATATATATATATATATATATATATATATATAATCGCTTAGAATTTTTTCCTTTTCTTTTTTTTTTCTTTCTCTTCTCTCTTTTTTTTCTCTTTTTTTTTTTTGAGACTAACTTTTCGGGGGGGGGTTTTGTCCCCAAAACCCCCCCCTTAGCTACGCCCCTGGTTGTATAAGTTGCAATAATTTCAATGAAAAAAGAATACAAATCTTGGCCACCAGGTTGCTCAGGCGACTAAGAAAAAAATACTGTGGTTCTTTTAGAACATTACGGACCCGGGTTCAGTTCCCAGGTTTGCATGGTTGACTCAGCCTTTCATCCCTTCAGTGGGCCAATAAAATTAGTACCAAGCGTACTTGGGAGCTAAACCCCAGGGGTTACTCGTTTGATTCACCACCTAACCGGAACATCTGCCGTGCATCACAGAGCCCTGAGCCTTGTAAACTGGGATGGGCACAGTAGTCCTTGGCCTGTATGGGCTGTTGCGCTGCAACGAGCTTTGAATTCAACTGTCATAAAACACAGAAATTATAACCAGTGTTAGAAATACATAGCCGTTAGGCATAATTTGCAACCAAATATTGCTGTAGTTGCACAATTCATGCTCTGCTGAAAAATTTAAATATTTCAGTTTCTAAAGACTTCGGTGTTGAAACATCAAAGGTTTTTGGAACAAATCATTGGTAGCCATCTGAGAGATTTATTTCTCAGGGGTCTGGGTCGAAATCCCGACAGCCCAAACCCCGACAAGCCAGAATCCCGACAGACGGTATCCCGACTGCCCGATATCCCGACAGGGCCGAAATCCCGACTGTCCAGAATCATAGGCGGATTTACGGGGGTGCCAGGTGGTGCGCCGCACCCCCAAAATTTTTGGTTCGGTTTTGAAAAAAATTAGTTTAGTATATTTCACTCAGAAACGCAGTTGAGGGAAAAAAATCATAGCTGCTATACTAGTATATTTACTTGAATCCAGTATATCACCACACGTGGCTAGTACAAGAAAAACATAACTGTACTCATATTAAGAATTAAAGTAATTTTATCCATTTGGAAAAAAAAAACTTAAATAATTTTATGCAAATAAAGACACTTCTCAAACAATTTATTGTTCAATGCTGTGTTATTGTATAGAATAATTGCATGTTCTGTAATTGGGTATTTATTCGTATATCAATACCAATTCTTCTATTTTGAAACAACAATGGCTAATAAAGTCCAAAAAAAAAAAAAACATGGCTATTGCAAGAAACTTCAAAAATTTTTGAAGGAGGACTCCCGGACATTTTGCATCAGTGGTGCTTCCAGGGGGGAGGAGGCACAAGACTGGTGATCCTCCCCACAAAATGCTGAGTGGATGCTTTTAAAAATATATTCTTTATTATTGAAGAGAAGAAAAGATCTCATTTTGAGAAAACGCAGTAATTTTACGAAAAAAAAAGAATGTTGAGAGCAAATCTTAATTTCTTTCAAAAAGAAATATTGACATTTAAATTTTTCAACAGCTTCAGATTATAGGCAGCGAATTGTGTGCTTCCTCCCCCCTCCTTGCACAATCCTCTTTCTTTCATATCTCCCCCTCCCATTTTTTTTTTTTCATTTTTTCTATTTCGTTTTCATTTTTTCTATTAGTCCTCAAAATTTTTCTTCTCCAAAACCCTTTCTCCAGCCAAAGTTATTACAGAGTACCTCAAATTTCGTTTCTTGGGCTTCACTTTCGCAAAAATTCCAAGGAAGATCTTCTAATCACCTAAATACATAGAAAACTGTTTAAAATTGCGTTTTTGGAGCTTCAGTTTTGAAACACTGCAGTGTCCCTAACGTTACCAAATATGGTCTTACACTCATGTGTTTAAGACTTTAATTTTGAAAAATATTCGAACAAGGGCCTCCGATCCCTTTACTCTAATATCATCAAAAAGTGTTAATATTTTGGTTTTGAAAACTATTTCGAAATATTTAAGTGGGAGAATCCTTTTTTTTAATACCTTGGAGTATTGCAGAAGAACTTCATTTTTAGGACTTCAATTTTGAAATTTTTCCAGGGGAGAGCTCCAGAACACCCGGTCCAGCATCAAAAATTGTCCTCCGTAACATTTTTGGAACTTCAATTATGAAAAATAAAAGAGGTGGCGTGGGGGAGGGGAGGGGATATGTATTTCAATCTGCTTTTCAAAAAATCGATTGGAGACAGTCTATGAGTCTCATTCCTTTCCCAAACTATAAATATGGACTAAAATCACATTTATAAGACTAAAATTTCTAAAAATAGCCTTGGAGCCACACATACCTTTCTTGCCCCTAAAATATCATCAAGAACTGTAAAACTGTGTTTTCAAAACTACTATTTCAAATTTTTTCTGGGGCGTGAATCCCATTCCAAAACAGTTGCTGGATTCACCCATTGCTTCTAATATCGACTTTCGTTTAAGACTTTTTCTGCAGTTTGAAATGTTAAGAATTGCCCATCCCCTAATCTTACTAAATACCGTTTACATCGCGTTTTTTAGACTTAAAAGCGTGTCCCGCCCTAAAATTATTTTCTGATTTCGCCACTGCCTTGTTATTCCGGGAATCCCCCCCCCCCAGTTTCGTGTTATTCTTGCACCCCCAAATATTTTGGCCTAAATCCGCCTATGTCCAGAATCCCGACAGGGTCAAAATCCCGACAAGCCAGGATACCGACAAGGTCAAAATCCCGACTGGCCAGAATCCCGACATAGTCAAAATCCCGATAAGTCAGAATCCCGACATCATCAAAATCTCGACAAGCTCTAGAATCCCGATAACAAAATCTAAATAGAAACACTCAATTTTGCTTAATAAAAGACAATTTTTAATTAAATCCTAGCCGCCTTCGGCGGGCGCCACGTCCTCGACACATGTTCAGTTTTTAATGTTTACATATTACTTAAAACGTTCACTTCTTTTATACATATATTACATACATATGTACACATATTACATATATACATATATATATATATATATATATATATATATATATATATATATTACATATATGTAATATTACACGATTACACGTATTACATGTATAGTTTGCATATTACACATTACTATTTTTGTGATCTCTTTATTTCAAAACAGAGTTCAATATGAATTCAAATGACATTTGGTAAAAGCATGGAATCACATGTGATTTGGTGCTGAATGGTCTTTTGGTTCCATTTTCTCCAAGAGGGTGGAGTGCGACGTTTTCTATGTCATGCGAGACTTCTTTAACTCAAGAAGTGATTGACGGATTTAGAAAAAGGGTAGACCCCAGAAGGTACAGATGATTCAATTTGGTGCCTATAGCTTCAGGAGGGCGGAGCAGTCGAACGTTTTTCTCTCATTATTTGTGACTGCCATGTCTCGAGAAGTAATGCAAGGATTAAGACAAAATTTGGTCTGCAGACCTTGTATAACACAAGGTGCTGATTTTTTTTATTTTATTTTATTGGTGTTTATCCTTTCAAAGAGATGGCGCAAAAAGATATTCTTTCTCGTTTACTATGACTGCTATTATCTCAAGAAGTAAGACAAGGTTTCAGACAAAATTTAGCGTACAGGTGCAAATTTATTTAAACTGGCCCTATTTCTGTTTTTTGATTTTTTTTTAATCAGTTTGCGAGAGTCATAATTAGCGTGATTAAATAAGCAATGAAAAATAAATTAAATTTAAAATGTTTCTTAGTTCGCCTCAAGATCAGCCAAGAGAAAAAAATAAAGAGAATATGAGCAAGCTTAAAAAAAAAAATTCTAAACTAGCAAAGTGTTACATATGTTCCTAAGAACGTATAGACTCCCGAAACATCCATTTTGACGTTTCCCAAGTTAATAACAGCGAGTTTTCTCGTGACGTCTGTATGTACGTATATGCGTATGTGTGTATGTATGTCGCATTACTCATGAACGGTATGTCCTAGAAAGTTGAAATTTATTACGTAGACTCCTTTAGTCTTTTAGTTGCCAAGTTTTGTCGCCAACTTGGCGATTTTTTTAAAATCTGGTTTCAATGTGACCATTGTTGGTGATATTTAGAGTTAACTCTTGAATCACATTAAAACTGCCATAATGGGGAAATAACATTAAATAGGTGTAAAAGGAAGTTATGTGATGCGCACATCAGCTCGTTTTCTTTGTAATGTAAATACCCGGGACATAAAATAACTAGCTGATATGTGCATCACATGACTACCTTTTACGTCAATTAAATTACAGTAGTGCCTTGGATTATGCAAAGAAACACTTTAAATATTTTTGTTGCGAAGCGAAGCAAAAAAACGTTTATACAGATTGGTTTTCCCAAAATTGGACATTTTAACATAATTTAATGGTCAACTCTCTGAATATTACCAATAGTGGCCAAAATAAAACCAGATTTGGAAAAAAAAATCGCCAAATTGGCGAGAAAACTTCGCGGCTGAAAGCTTGATGATATATCTCCAAGTTTTTGACAAATTATAACACCACTTAAGTTAGCATTGAAATTAACAATGATTTCCCTCCAAAAAGGTGTAAAAAAAACCCCTTAGGAACATCCGAAAGCAACCAAAAGGGAAGGTGCACAACTAGACCCCACTAGGAGTCTACGTACCAAATTTCAACTTTCTAAGACATAATTTTTTTGAGTTATGCGAGATACATACACACATACATACGAACGTCACGAGAAAAATCGTTGTAATTAACTCGAGGATCGTCAGAATGGATGTTTCGGGTGTCTGTACGTTCCTACGCATGTATCCACGTGTGGTTGGGTCGAAAGAAAAAACTCAACATTCATTTGGGGATAAGCAAAATGGAAATTAAGGCCGATTTTGGAGTGAAATTTTTTTTGCGAATACAATACTTCCTTTTTTGTAAAAGGAAGTAAAAACTGAATTAGCATTCTTTCGAAATTTCTGTAGCGAAAATTTACTAGTTGAGGGGCTTCTAGGCCTTATTGGGATTTTTGCAGGGTTGAGGAGTTGGAGAGCCTTCGACTCCGACTCTTTTACTCCAAAACCAGTCCGACTCCACCAGCACTGGCAGAGTTGTGGACTTTGACAGAAAATGACCGACTCCGACTCTTGAAATTTTAAACCTTCGACTACAGACTCTGCTCCTCAACTCCAAAACCAGCCCGACTCCGATTTCTACTGCCCTGGATATTGGACAGTCAGGACTTCGTTTTGTCGGGATTTTGATTTGTCGGGAATTTGACTCTGTCGGGATTCTGGCTTGTCGGGATTTCGACCCTGTCGGGATTTTTGGTTGGTCGGGATTTGAACCCTGTCGGGATTTTGGCTTGTCGGGATTTCGACCCCGTCGGGATTCTGGTTCGTCGAGATTTCGGCTGGTCGGGATTCTGGCTTGTCGGTATTTCGACTGTCGGGATTACGTCCGGATATCATTTCTCAGCTCTGCGCAGGTCATTTTTTGCTTGGCAATAACAAGTGTAAACATTAATTATAATTAAATGCACATTACTTTTGAAATCAATGTTACTGCGTCAATAACTACCTGATTTTTTAGAAAACGTTATTCATATTTCTGATGTATTTTACAGGCCTAATGTCAAGCTATATTCCATGGAGCATCCTGCAATGTTCTGGGTGGCTTTGTAAGTATAAAACAAAAATCATAATATTGTGTTTGAAAAATAAAAGACTGATGTCTTTCTTACTGAAGAACTTCACGTAAAAAAAAAAAAATAACTAAATGTTTTCTGCTCTAAATCTTATGTATAGTTTCCCTCAAAAGAATTAGTTTTTGATGATATTATTTCAGATCTAGAAACATATCGGGCTTTTTATAAATGCAATAAACATCAAAGAAAAAAGTTTTAAATGTTTCGTTTAATTGATATTAAATGTTTTAAATATATTTTCTAAACATCAGCATCAAAGCCAGGGGCACCCTGATGAGAGACTACTGGGACATCCCAGTTTCTGTTTTTTGGAGAATTGTGTTTCACAATTTGGTAAATTTTGAGAAAGCATTGCAATATTTCATATTTTTAAATGGTGCGTGATGTCTCTTCTCATTTTTAATCATTACACAATTTTTAATGATGCATAATGTCTTCTCATTAGATGCAAGTGTGCCCTTTTTCTCATATTTTATTACCAGTGGACAAAATTCGAATTTTCATTTGGTAAACTCCACCTTTCCTGCAAATTCAAGTTTGGGGTGCCCCTGATTGAAACCAAGCACACAAGTTCTATGTTTTGTTTTTTCAGCATTAAATATAGGCTTTATCTATTCAAAAACAGTTTTTGAATTATTCTAAATAAATGATTTCTCATGATTGTTGTGAAACTTAAAAAACTTTAGCAACATAGAAAATCAAAATTGAAAGTCTTATGTTAATGAAGTTTGTAAATAGTTCACAGGTATGATAACAAACTTATTGTAATATCATCGAACTTAAAAATAAAGAAGAAAAACAAAAACATTTTATCATCAACTAGAATGAAAAGTAATAGGTACTAAACTGACAAAAATGAACAGCTTTCAAATTGATTTCACAATCAGTGCTGGATCTAGGGGGAGCAAGCCAGGTCCCTTGCCCCGGGTGGCAGCTTCTGAGAGGTGGCAAATTCACCCTCTTTCTTTTCTTTTTTTTTTCCTAAATTGAAGGAAAATAATTAAGGACACAGCAATTTAAAGTTTTTTCCCAGTTCAGGAAAACCATTGATGTAGCACTGTTCACAAGGAGGGAAGAAATTGTATGAAAATGAGTTTGGTAGAAGGTTATATGGTATTAGCCAAACTTTGTTAAAATAAACTCAAAGGGAGCTTTAAAATCAATTAGTCTTGAGAGTAGTTTGTCTTATATGAAAAACAATGAAGTAACTAATGATTGGACAGGGATCGGAAATGTAATTCATCTTAGCAGAATTCGTTTTTAAAGTGTAACTGTATAAACACTTTGGAACTTGTTCAAGACTTGCAGTTTTAGAAAAGTCCGGGGAACATTGCAATAAACTTAAAGAAATCATGGAATTTTAAGTTTCTGAGCTGAAACTGTTCTGAAGTGTTAAAAAACATATACAAATGCAAATTTCTCAAAATTATAAAATACACAAAAGCCAAGTAATTTCAAGAAACATAAGGGGATTATTGTGAATAAGGAGTACATACTGGTTTTGGTTGCATATTGTTTCTATTTTTGTAGCTCTAGTTGAGTTCATTAACATTTAAACTTCTGTAGTTACAATGATGTAATATAATGACCAATCAACTTTCTTACAAATACAGTATAACTTCGATTCAACGATTTCCTCGATTTAATGATACATTTCACTGGTCCGAATTTGACTGCATTGAATGTCGATGTTCCTTGATTGAACAATAACTTTTCCCAGTCCCTTTACAATCGTTAAATCGGGGTTATACTGTAATAAATAGTTGTTCAAAAGCTTTCACTGTCTTTTTAGAACTAAAGGTATGCTGTTTATAATTCACATAATCATGTTGCTTATGTTTTATCAATTTTTGTACAGCATTAACTGAGCTTTAAATTGAATTATTCCACAGTTTCAAAAAGGAATTCTTATACTTATAACTTTTTTTTTTTTAGTGCTATGACTTTTATTATGATTATTGTACTGAGTTGCTGTCCTGGTGTTCGTAGAAGTTTTCCTTCAAATTTTATATGCCTCTTTCTTTTTGTAAGTAAACTTTTTTCATGTGTACACTTTTTATATTATATCTTAATATTATAACAGATATCTAAGCATTCTTAATTTAAATTTTTTGAAGTTAGAGGTAATGTGTGAATGTAATGTACTCGCATTCTTTCCTACTTAATCTAGTTTTTATATTTTGTAAAACATTTAATACAGTGGAAAACTAACTATCCACGATGTTTGGGACTATCTCTATCCCGGATATCTGAATTTAGGTTTTGTATATCGCTGAAAAAAACGCTGTTTCCCTGATTGTTTTTAACACCCAAATTACTGTAATAAATAGTCATGTATCTTAAAATATGAAGAAATGCCTATAAATTTCAAAATAGTTTGAATTGTAACAAACGTTTAAAATTCTAAAAATCTTGGAATTTTCTCAGACCCTTCCAAAAAAAAAAATCACTGCAGTATTACATAATGGTTTAAAAATCGAAAATGAAGGGTAAGAGACTTGTTTATGAATGTAAATGTGCGATTTTTTATACTAAATGTATGAAAAGAATTTTCATGAACGTCTTATGTTTTGAAAAGGCTTTGTTTTTGCAATTATGATAAGTATTAATTGTTGCCTTAGCATTGAATTAACATCAATAGAAAATCAGACCTCATGATTTGGCAAGGCTGAAGTCTCGGCAAAATAGTCAAAGATTTGGCATTCTTTTTTTTTTTCTAATAACAAATTTATCTTAAATTATATTATTCTTTTTTCCTTTTATTTCTTAATTTGTTACGTAATTTTCTATAACTTTTTGCTACTTTACTGTTTTTTAACTTCCCTACTTTTTTTTTGGGGGGGGGGGGGGGGGGTTCGGAAACTTGTTTCAGGGTTCGATATTTACACATACATACAGTGCTAGATCTAGAGAGAGAGAAACATTTCTGTGTTTTTCATCATTGAAACCCGAAATAAAAACTTGAAGCAAAGTGTAAGGGTGTCAATTTCAAGTTTTTGTCAAAACTCGGGAAAAGTCGAATATCCACACTGCATACATACTATGATTGTGCAGTGCCTTCTTAAAACTTGGATCTCAAATCCAACTCATTTTACTGCATTGTAAAGTTTCTAGGAATCAAGATTAATCAATGAAAAGATGTTATTCCTCTCATATTGGCATTTTTAGAAATCCAATATTTATTGAATTATTCATTTTTTTAAAGAGCAAATTAAAGTAATATGTCTCTCAATATATGTATTAGAAGTGCTAGTGGACTCAAGTAAAATTTCCTGAAACTATGAGGAAGCTGTACCCCCCCCCCCCCCCCCCCCCCTTTCCTCTAAAACCTCTTCAAATATGCATTCAAAAATCATTGAGAAAAAGTTTTTAAAAAAATTTTTTAGTTTTAGAATGTGTTGTCAGCTCAAAATTTTCGGAGACTAGAGCCCAAAATTTTCGGAATTATTGTATCTAACATCCCTAGGGGGGGGGGGGGGGGGGGGATTATGAATAGCAAGAGAAGTTTTTTTTTCCAATGTTTCTCAATTTTAATATCTCATTAGAATAGATTTAAAGGAAATTCAAGCTAAGAAACATTTGAAAAAAAAAAACTGTTACTTTTTTAAATTTTGATAATTGTAACAGGTTTTTATTTATCTTTCAAGACATTCTTTGAATCATTCCTGTTGGGATCTGCTGCAAGGTAGGTTATGAGTCAGCATCAAGATTAAACTTTTCATTTAAAAATGTACTAGATTTTCTAATAAACTATACTTATTTTTATAGTTACTATGACACTGAGGCTGTAATGATAGCTGTTGCCATCTGTGCTGTAAGTAAATTGAGATTTATTTTAATAGTATTTTCCTCTTTGCATGCTTATGAATGGAAGACTCCTATTTGAAAATTGCATAAATTCTTTTTGTTATATGGTTTGGCTAGGTTTCATTTGCTGTAAAATGCCATTTTGGGTTATGTCTTTAAATTGAAATTTCTTGTTGTCCTTTTTATTTATAGGTAATATGTTTGGCTCTTACCATCTTCGCATTCCAGACAAAAGTATGTAATATTTGTTTCTTCATTTATTTCCATCATTCTTGCTAATAAAACTAAAAAAGGAAAAAAAAATAATAAGTACCTCTAAAACGTAGCGTTAAACCTTCCAATTCACTACTCCTTTTTTGATTACCGTCAGATTAAATAAAGGAAAGAAGATGCAAATTAGGGTGGAGTGAAAGTGTAGAAAACACATCATTGGGGAATATGTGAAATGAGTTTTCATTATATACAGTAGACACTCGTTTTACGCAGGGGTTACGTTACATTCCACGGAAATGCCGCATAAATCGAAGCTGCGTAAATTGAAACTGCATAAATCGAGACTTAATACTATTGTTAAAATAGGGGTTTGGTTCCGTAGATAACAGAATACTTCATTCTACTGATGACTAATTGTACAATAAGTTTAATATGTACTTATATCGACTTTTATGCCCAACATGCATAAAGAAAACATAAATTAATTTCATGTCCTGTTTATAAAGAGGAGCTAGCTATGATAGTCTTTTGGCAGTCATTAAGAATTTTCTCTGTAATTCTTTGCAGATCATTAACACATCCATGATCACTTGCGTCATTTCAATGATAGAATCTTCCTTCACTAACAAATCAGAAAGATCATTTCTATTGTCTAGGAATGGCTCAAAATTTCTACATAATGCACCCAATGTGTATGGGGGGGGAAGGGGGACTTCGGAGGAGCAGCATTTTTCTATTTTCAGACGAACTAAAAAAGAAAGAGAAGAAATAAAACAGGGGGAGGGGGGCGATTAGCTGATCAATGAACTGTAACTTTTGAATATTTAAATTCAAAAATTTATTTTTGAAAGAAATTAAGATTTCCCCTGACACAGGGGTGGCTCGTAGCTGTGGGCAGTTCCCCACCCAAAAAAATTGTAATTAATAAACAAAATTATTAACTATATAATTGTAATTATTGACAAAAATATCGCTTTGTGTTTCAATTTAAAAAGCAAAAAAGTAAGGCAAACAACAGATTTAAAATATGTCGCCCCCCCCCCCCTCCCCGCATATCTCTAAACATAGCCAGAAAGTTTTTAAATCCCATTAATTTTAGCGCTGTGCACAGCTTTCAGAGCTACGGGCTCGCTTTAAGTTGCCCCCGAATATAAGGGCCACACCTCTGCCCTTAGCCAATCGGAATGACTGAATCAGAAAGCAAAAAACGGCGGGTGATAACACCCGAAGGAATTCATTGCAACTTCAGGGTGGGCAAATTTCGCCGAGCAAGAATGAAATCCTAGTTGTTTAATACCAACCGAGAGCAGTAGCTTAGAGGGAAGAGTAGAGGTCAGCGGGTAAGAGTCTAGCAACGTCACTCTATAGAATAACATGTAAAAGGGCAGAGAATCGGCTGCCCCCTGCCCATGTGTCAGGGAAAACCTTTTATCGTGCCATTCTGCTTCTGGTTTTTTTTTTTTTTTTTTTTTTTTTTGTCTTAATTTTTTCCAAAAGGCATGGAGATTGCCAGTTTTATGAGATTCTGTGCATGTTTTACATTGCATACATATTTGTTTTTGGAGTTATTCTCAAAATTTCTGTGTAAAGACTTTCTTTTCGAATAGTAGAGCAGATTTTTTGGTCTGCACACAAAAAATAAAAAAAACGAAATGAAAGAAAACTAATACCTAATGATAATATTATCCAACACTTAATCTTTTATGTCAGTTTTAAGATTAATTTTTATAATTTTCTATGATTTCTCAGCAGCTTTTTTTTTTACTTATGTCCATTTTTTTTTTACCATAGTTACTTCTTGTCTTACCATTTAAATATTTGTGTAACAGTTATTTAATAGAGTTTTATTTATATATTTACTAATTCATTTATTATTACTTTGTAAAAAAGGAAGGGGGGAAAAAACTTCAGCCGTTCGTAATTTTTTTTACAAGTTAAAAAAAAAACAGTACTGGTCCGCGTGATTTTTTTTGAAAAGCTTTTGCAGGCCCGAATGTCAAAAAAAGTCGAGAGACACTGTAGAAATTACATTGCTGTTTTTCATCAGATTGCAGTTCTATTGATATGTACCCTAAATTTTTTTTTCTATCATATAGGTTTAATTTTGCCATTAATTAAAATATTTAAGATCCTTTCAAGGTAATGTGCCCATAACTGGTCGATTAAATATTTTTTAAAGAGTAAATGTGTAACTGTAATTAATTTTTCAGCCTCTCTTCCTCAAAATTATTATTTAATAATAATGATGATAAAACATAAGCTAAATTTGAAAGTCGATAAGTAAAAAATTCAGCAATAGGAATATTCTGTTTATTTCTTTTATTTACTTATTTTTGTTGTTGTTTAGACGGACCTTTTAGACATGATTTGTCAGTTATCCATGTTTTAATTTTAAGGTTGCTTCAATTGTTAAGTCAAGATGCTTATACTGTAATAAAGTATTTTTTTAAATATTGTTGAATACTTTTTTATGCCCTGTCCTGAAAATAATTTAATTCACCTGGCAAGACCATTTTTTGCGGTGGTGTTTTTAGTGGTAAGGGGTCTTTCTCTTTTTAAGAGTCTAGTTCCTTAATGTTTGAGGGTGTGTGCCACCTCTCTTGAAGAAAGGGGATGGCACATTTGATTAGATTAATACTTCTATTACAACATATTATTATTATTACTGCTGTTAATATTATTATCAATTTGATCGGTTAAGGGAAGCTGAGGGTTTCATTTAAAATATACGGGGTGTTCTGTTTTAACTATGAAGACCTTTTTTTTTTGCAACCGTTTGTCTAAGATGCATTCTTTCAATTGCAAAAATGTTCAAAATCAGATGCAGCGTTGAGATGCTAAAAGTTAAAAGCGAAAAAAAAAAAGTCAAAAAATAAAAATAATAACTTTTTATATGGGCCCTAGGTCTTCTAACTTATATTTAGGGAAATAATCTCCATTGAAATACATTACATACGCAAAAAATTTTAACATTTATGCAACCAAAACTCAAGGAGATATTAAAGTTTTAAGGGACCAGATAGAAGATGAAACAGGAACTTATTGTCCTTTCAGAAGAAAAGTTAAAAAAAAGCAAAGTTTTTTGATTTTCAATGATATTAAAAAACAAATGCAAATGTTATGCTAAGATACAAAAAACACTACAAAACCTCAATCAATTTGAAAAACAACACACTATGCTGACAAAAATTTTAAATCTTCGTACACTGCTATATTTTCCCCCAAAAGGTGTTATTGACAGTGAGTGTGAAGTAGTGTAAGTCACGAAACGCTGCGTTTCATATCTAGGTGAATATTGGTCAAACTATTGTCAAACTTTTTGTGTTGGAATTATTTTTCAATGGGGACGACTTCAACTATGGCTGAAAATAAACAAGGGGACTCCCTTGTATCATGAAAAATAAAATTTGATGGCATTATCGGTTTGTGTTATTGAGGAATTGCATTTTGTGTTTGGGTAACGGAGATGAGAATTTATTGTGTGACATGACTCCTTGTCCTACTAAAATGAACTAAAACACAATATTAAAAAATTAAATATACTTAAACAATTAGCATTTGAGACACTTGTGAAAGGAACAATGAATAAATAAGTATATGCTATTAATTAAACAAATTATTATGCAACAAAAAGTCACATAAGGTATGTGACATGCCACGGAGGTGAGAATTCACATGTTGTGAGCCAAAAAATTTCTAAAATAAAAAATATTATTAAAAAATTGTTGGCAGGTTTAAATAGATATATCTTGATGAAATTAAAAATCATTGATAAATGAATTGTTCCCTAAAGTTTTTACTGTAAAAGCCGTGTGACAGAAAAGTTACTTTTTGAAGAATGACCCATAAACATAACTGTGGGTCCACCCACTAAATTAAGGCACAAGCTGCCACATTCCTGACATTGCTATTAATTTATAAAAATCACTTTGTTTTCCAAAGACATTCTTATCTTCTCATCAATAATAAAGAATACTTTTGAAAAAAATTTAACTCAGCATTCTGGGGGGGGGACAAGCCCGGTGAGCCCTCCCTGGTTGCACCATTGTTCTGTTTTGACCCCTCTCTTACATGGTTGTAAATTCATTCATGTGAGTGCCAGTTAAACTATTAAAAGTAAATTTCGCTTGGAAATGCAGCAACATTTCCGCCCTTTCTTGAAAACATTAATTTTTTTAGGCATGTAATCCAAGTTTACTACTTAAATTTAGTAAACTAAGATTACAGGATTTTAGTAAACTAGGCCTATATATATATAGGGAAGCGAGGGGGAGGGGTCATCATCACTTTGTGATCAGGAACACGAGCCTCTTCTAGGCTTCCGATTGCTCACTGTGGTGCAGTTTAAAAACAGATAAACTATGGGTTCAAATTACTAATTGGTAGTTGACTACAAGGATACAACTTTTGCATAGAATTCATTACAATTGCATCAGTAACATACAAATTACATTTTATTATCATTTGAAAATTAGCCATAGATCATTTGAAAAACAATTTTAAAAAATCTTTTGCTTAAAAACTGGGGGGTACTCATGCCCCCCCCCCCCCAGTTTACGCTTATGTGTAATGGTATCCTATTGCAAGGACATATTCTAAAAATTTCTATAGAAATGTATTTATTTTAACTTAAATTAAATTAAAAAACTAGAGTTGTAATAGGCAATTTACCAATGTATTCTAGATTGAAATTCAATTATTTTACTTTACTAACAGATTGATTTTACTGCCTGTTCTGGAATATTGCTAGTTGCACTTCTGATACTGATTATCTTTGGATTTTTTGCAATTTTGTTTCCTGGGAAAGTAAGTAAAATCAATGTTAACAAAAACAATGAAAATATTTGCTATAAGAATCTGTGTGATACATAATGTGATTTGAATGTTTTGCAGCTCACTTATTTATTTTTTTGCATTATAGATTATGCAGTTGCTCTATGCATCAGGAGCAGCCCTGATATTTTCTGCTGTAAGTGTTCAAACTATACGTAATGTTGCCTGTTTTAATACTAACCCATAGTACTTCAATTTTAAATACAGAAGAACCTCGATTATCCGTATTACATTTATAGAGCTGAAAAAAATGTATTCACTTAAATGATAATTCTAAATTATGATAGTAAGAGCAGAACCATAAATGCGGAAAAATTCGCTTTATTTTGATTAAATGTACAACTCCTGCATAGGTCGTGCAATGAACAACATGGCGTATTTAGTGTGTCAGTCCGACACCGCTGCAGCTGGGCTATAAATGATAAATTGTTTGCAAGAAACAAGACTATAATTTTGTTACAATGCATTGTTTTTTGCTGCAATAAAAGATAACTCTGCTTATTTAGGAATGTGTTTTACTTATTACCCATATTATTTGGATTTTTGTTCATCTGGATTGCCTTTGGTCCCGGCTAGTCTGGATAAACGGTGTTGTAATTTAATGAAAATTAAATTTGCTTTACTCTTTTTAAAGTTGTACTTGGAAAATGGAATATATCTTGCAATGTAAAATGATGACATTTATTATATTGGGTCATTAACTCTTCTTTTCCAGTACCTTGTAGTTGACACCCAGCTGATGATTGGGGGAAAACATCAATATAGTTTGTCTCCAGAAGAATATATATTTGCTGCATTAAATATCTACTTAGACATTATCAACATTTTCATGTCAGTTTTGCAAATAATAGGATATGCAAGAGACTAGGTAAGGTACATTCACTTATCTTTGGGGGGGAGGGGATAATTTTTCTGCAATAATTTTTACAGAGATATTTGCTCAGTTAACTGTGCAAATAATTAAAAAGACACTATACGTAACTTTTAATATGTAATAAACTTTAATATATATACCGTGTACCAGTACAAAGAAGTTTGAAGCATCACTAAGCTGATTAAGTTCATTAGGTCACTGAAAGATTAGAGTTCAGTTCTACATAAGGTACAGAGCTGTATAATGCATTCTATTGGCACTTTTGCTTAACATAGCGGTCATTAAAAAACTTGACTTTTGAATTATAAGTATCAGTTCTTCCTTTTTTTAAATCACAGGACGCGGGAGCGTCCCAGCCGCCAAGAAAACCAAATTTCAGCAGCCAACAAAAGCAAATCCATCGCCAAGAAAGACGCAAGAAAAAACGCGACTAAGGAACAGTTTATACAAAGAACAAGTTGGGGTTTTCTGGGTTTTTCACCCCTCTGTATCTCAGCCCCATGAAGACCCCCGGAGTTGATTTTTGGTATACTCAATCTTTAGTGGCCCTGACGACATAAACCAAAATACAATCCCCAGGACCATCAGGGGGGGGGAGGAATTCAAGTTAGAAAACCGCTGTTCAAAAAAGTTTTCGCTTTCTTTGACAGAGTTACAGCCCAGACGATAAGACGAAACAAGCTGAAATTTCGCACACACATTCCTTGTTCCCTATACTGATGTGCGTTTTGTGCCATTTGACTCCCCCCCCCCTCCTCCCTCGTTTTTACCCCCCAAATTGTGCCTTCCCGGGGTTCTGTCACAGCCCCCGGGGGCTATGGTGATGATTTTTTGTATGCATATTTTTTGAGGGCCATTGAGCACATGGTGAATTCCAGCTAACATGAAACCAAGAAGACAGAAAATCAATTTAAACAAATCCCCAAGAGTTATATATCATTGGAAAGCTTATAACCCCCAAAACAAGAATCTAGTGTTGCTTTTTTCACATATTAGGTTTATTTAGTGGAGGAAGAGATGGTAAAATGTCTATTTTTTGTGTTTTTTAGCAAGTAAAATGATCATTTTTGTACCTTATTAGTAATGCAAATTGTGATTCTAAATTTAAATGGAGTAAATTTAATATTGATATAAAAACTATAAAAGTAAAATAAAACCACTTTTGGGCTTGTTTTGAATATAAATAGTCTAATTAGGGGCATAATTACAAATCATATATTATATGTAACTATAGGCGTCGGAACCGGGGGAGCTTGAGCTACCCCTGGAATATTTCAAACCAGCTCAGCTCCCCCGGAAAATTCTAGCACTGCAGCTTATTGCCGTGCATTGATTTCCTCAAACCTGATTTCAAAAATGTGATCTGCATTTTCTAGGAATTTCGGAATTTCCACCCAATAAGCAACAAAAGCAGGAGGCAGACGGAGTGGTCAGTGCACTTGAATTCACCTTCACCCTTTTTTCACTGTTAAAACATCTCTTGATTCCAGAAATGCGGAAAACTGGGCTCTACCCCCGCGGCCTGCGAAAATCAGTACCAGTACCAATATGGATTTGCTCCCCACCTTGAGCTCGTGTTTTGGCTTTCAAGAGCGGCATTGCAGTTCAGTTCATATTCTTATTAATTTTGCATGCGTTTTTTTTTTTGTCCAGTGCGGTGTCGAATCCAGAATTTTGTTCTGGGGGCGGCTGAGGTCTCCTTGTCATTACCAAAGTTTGTCGATGTAAACGAAAGTGTTCTGTATCATTATCTGCTATCTAGGGGTGTTAATGACTAATGAATCTTTCTGAGTTACATTTGAAATTATCTAAAATTTGGTATTCAGTATTAAAATTTCTAAATTTTAAATGTATATTCAAAGTTTTTTCATTCGTTTAGACATATTTGTTATGCAATTTGAAGGCAAAATTTTCAATTCTTGTTAAGGATGCAAAACAATTTCGCTGACAAGGTGATGTAAATGAAATAGAAGAAAGAAAAGCTGAAAGATGCTAAACAAATAGTGAAAAACAGCGAGAATGAAGACAAAATTTTAAGAATTGATATTAAATACGAAAGTTAAAGAGAGAGAAAGAAAGAAAAACAAGTAGCTATTATATCTACACTTTTTTCTCCTTTCCTTCTTTCAGTGAGTAAATGTATAAATATTTGGTTCAGGTAGGAAAAAAGTTCAGAAATCTGAAGGGAAATTTCGGAAAACTAACACTCCTGTTACTATCGCAAATTTGTGTATCAACCTTAAGAAGAGCGAAAACAAATTAATTGATAAAGATAGAATGGATGTAGGAAATTATATGTATTTTTTTAACATTAAGATGCATAGACAGAGGGTGAAAGAATTTATTTCTGGTATGGGGGTGGCTGCAGCCTCATAGCCCCCCCCCCCCTGGATTCGCCATTAGTCCAATGATCACAAAAAGAGATAATAATGACCCAGTTTGGCATTTAAAGATGAATAACATGGAATTTGCTCCAGACATGACTGAAAAAGGGTTACTAAGGTTATTTGTACTTGTTCAAATAATGTTGAACTTGTTCAAATAATTTCAACTTTCCAAAAACTGACAGTGGCTCCCAAAAGTATTCGTACACTTACGATTTTCAACCAAATACACCATTATCGATTCGTTAAAATTAATATTTTGGAACGGGTATTTAATTATAAGATCTTTGATTTATTTTTTAACAAACCTACATGAAAATTGTTAATAACATAATAAAACTTGATTTTTAAGAAATCAATAATCAAAATGCCAGAAACTTGATCTCACAAAAGTCTTCGTACACTTTGAAAAAATGTCAAAAAACTAGTAAATAATCTAATTTTTTACTAAGTTATTATTTAGTAGAATATCATGCAGTCTCAGAAACAGCTTTTAAACGTCTGGGAATAGATTCCATTGTTTTTTTTTCTTTCTTTTTTTTCCGCACTTCGAGTCTTACTGTTTCTAATTCGTTTTCCGTTTCAATAGTGTATTTTCGTAATATATCCACCAGATATCTCCAAATATGTTCTATTAAGTTTAAATCTGGCGATTGAGGAGATATTTCTAAGTTTAATGACAATATTTGAGGCATCAAACGCAAACGTATGCTTCTTATCGTTCCATTGATTAAAAAAGTTTCTGATCGCCAAATTTTGGGTTAATAATTTAAAATTGTTTTTAAAAATATTTCACTGAACAGCATGATTCATCGAAAGATTTCAAACTTCCAAGTCCTGCACCTTCACCGTCCTGATTAACTGATCCCAACTAAGTTCAATAGATTTAATTTCTCATTTTTTTTCTATTTACAATTATGCAACAATTCAACCCAAAATGTTGAATTTATTTTTATTTTTAAATAAGACGATGTTCAAAATGTTTTGAGCTTATTTATCATTGATTTTACGGCGGAAAACGTAAGCTTTCTGTTTTTCGCACGAACAAGAAAATTTCTGCAGGAAGAGGGTCCATTTAATCCAGGTAATCAGAGAACTTGGCGAATAATTTTAAGGGAAAATTAAACGAAAATGTTTCATTCAATTCTGCAGAAAATTTTTCATCACTCAAAGGTGTATTTTAACTGTAAATCTCCGATCACGCTTTGTTAACTTTGCATTTGAAATTTTATTACGTACCTTGTTTTCGATCCGTTTCTTGTCTTTAAAGCATTTTATCAAGCACTTCACTATAGAATGGTATAAAATAACTAATTTAGAGACATTTCAAGCCAATTTACGGCTACTGAGAGAGAAAAAACATCAAATTTCAAATTGTGTTTTTGGTTTCTGCGCATAGCTGCCATTTTAAAATAATAAGCAAAATATTAGGGCATAAATAATCAAAAAATTAAAGCCAAATGACTTTGCAGTGTGTCAACACAATGCAAAAATAATAAAAAAAAACAATTTATGATAATTTTAATCATGAATTTATTCGAAAATATTTCAGTGTGCGATGACTTTTGTAGTGTATTTTTTTCTCTGACCCTTCGTCTTTTGACAAATTTCAAAAATAAAATCTGGCAATATTTTGAAAAAAACTATTGGGTTTTATTCAGAATGGCATAGGAGTGGTGTGAAAAAAAAGGACTTCATATTCGAATTCAGTTTTGCGTTATTTTGATTTTACTACAAAATTTCATGGTGTACGAACACTTTTGGGAGCCACTGTATCTCATTTTAAGTTATCAGACCCCTCAGATTATACTTTACAAAGTTACAGTTATTCTTGTTTTTTGAGCAATCACGATTGCTTATTGCTTTTATTTGACTGTTTTGATGTGCTATCATTTTATTTTCCCGCCAGCACCCTCTGCAGCACCATTGTCGACCGGCCTCACGATGCTGCTCTTCTAGCGAAAACCATCTCCAGGTAGAGTCAATATCCTACACTTACACGCATACATACACGCACATACAAACAAACACATACACACACACACATACATACACCTACACACATACACACACACGCATACATACGGACATATACACACACACCTACACACAACTACCCACACACTCATGCCTGCACAGAGACACATACACATTCCCCCCCCCCCTACCACAAACACTGATACACACAACTACCCACACACTCATGCCTGTACACAGACACAAACACACACGCCTACATACACACACACACTCGTGATTGCGAAAAACATAATTTGAATTCCAGATGTCAAAATTAAAATTAATTTTTTTTTTCTCTTTTTTTGCTTTCTTAAAATTAGGATTTTTTTTATCACTTACAGATTTATTTTTATGCCAAAATTGTTACCTTTCATCTATTATTGCAAAAAAAAAAAAGCCAACAATATTTTATAGTTTCTATCAAAGACTCAAAGACTTTAAACTAAAAATTTATCTGAACAATGTGATATATAGTGAATAATTCATTTTAACACATATCCAACGTTCTGTTTTTCCGCCCTCCTGTTTCATCTATTCCCCTTTTTCTAGTTCTCAAAAAATAAGAAAGTCTTCTAAATGCTACGCTGTCGAAGCATCCGCTTTCCTCCAAAATTATTACAGAGTGCCTCAAATTTTGTTTTCAAGGCTCAATTCCCTGAAAATTTTCGGAAGAGAGTCCTTTGAATGCCTTGCCCTCCAACAACATGGGAGATTATGTAATATTCCGTTTTTGGGACTTCAATTTCAAAAAAATTGCTGGACCCCTAACGCCAACAAATATGATCCACAGTCGCGTTTTTCAGCAACTACAATTTTGAAAAAAATAAGAAGAAGAAACCTTTGAACCGTTTCTGATTACATCGTTGAAAAACGCTCTCTATTAGGACTTCAATTTTGAAAAATTTCCAGAGTAGAGCCCTAGTACAGCCTTTTCCCCTTCTATCATTGAAGGTTGTCTACAGTTACGTGACTTCCAATTTGAAATATTGGGACGGAGATGTAAATCGTTCGAAAAATCGATAGAGAATAATCCTTCGAGTCATATTTTCACTAAAGGCAACAAATATGGTATATAATCGCGTTTTAAAACATTAATTTCGAAAAAATTTTAGGGAGGGTATTTGAACCTTTTCTCCCCTTAACATTATCAAAGATCACCGATAAGTTCGATTTTAGAACAAGAATTTTGAAAATTTTCCGGGAGAGACCCCGAAACACCTCTATATCTACGTGCTCATCTTCAAGTACTAACCGACTCCTTTTCAAAACCAGAAGTTTAATCACCTCATTCTCTCCGTAAGCAATTGTATATATACAATATTCAATAAGAGATGGAAGCTTCGAAGCCAATTTTTTACGGGGAAAAACGTTTAAAATCCTCCCTTCTTCCCCCGCCACCCCCCCCCCCCAAAAAATTATTTTCTGGTTGCCCCTCTGCTTCTGCCCCTTAGATTCCAGACACTTCTTATACTGTGTCCCAGCTCCCCCTACTTCTACAAAGTTCCTGCGCCTCTGTATGTAACGTCCGTTACAAAAAGGTAAATAAATTCTCCTCACATTGTGAAACATTTTTTAAAAAGTTTTGTTCTAAATTATTTTCTTTATTTTTAGGTTAAAGCAACTATGATTCCCAAAATTTATATGATTATAATAAAAACCATGCAGAAACAGGCATATAACGGAAGTTACATAAATTTGTAACAGATGTTACAACTTGAATGTAACATCCGTTTTACATTTTTAAATGCAATTATAAAAATATTCAACACATCAAACAATTCATAAAGTCCATGGTTGCAAACATGTAGCCAGGGTTGGACTGGGTCCTGAAAAAAGCACATGCCAATGGGGTGGGGGGTATAGACAATCATTTTTGGGGAGCGAATGGCTAATGACAAATTAACATAAAATGAAATATATAAATATATATAAAATTGAGGTACGATTAATTTTTTTTTTAATCGTGATTAAAGGGGTTGTAATTAGAAGTGTTTCAAGTAAAAAGAAAGGGGAAAAAGGAATTTTTACCAGTATTTTGGTTCTACTCAAATAGTTCACAGATTGATTCATTTGTGGACTCGAGAACTATTTCTAACAATCATTTAGATCCTCAATGGTACTTTTTACTTATTAAGAAAATATGCAATATCAAGATGGTATTCTTTTTACTAGTTTTCGTATCAAATGTGATGAAATAAACAAAGAAAGATAATTACAAAGATTAAAATTGTAAATATAGTTTGAAGATAAATAGTGACATACTTAATATTTGATTAAGGGGTTTAATTTTCTTCCATAAATAGGGTGCCAAGGGGCTCTAAGCCTTAGCTAAATTTTGCAAAATTTTATTTCTGAAAACAGCTTGCAATGATCTTTGATGATATTAGGCGGGGGAAGAGAATTTCGGAGGCTCTTATCCGGAATTTTTTTTAAACTGAAGTCTTTAAGTCTTTTAAATCATGATGGTTGGCCATCTTTGGTAGTGTCAAGGAGACGAATTCGTGATCTCTTTCTCAAGCACTTGATATTGAAACAACAAAAACAAGATTTTAGACAATTTTAAATATGTCATGGAAAGGAAGGAGTGACATCTCTCCCCAATCACATTTTTAGAATTGAAGCTCTAAAAACGCGATTGTAGGGACCATCTTTGAGGTAGGAAAAGGACGGCATTCAAAATTTTCTCTCTTGGAAATGTTTTTACATTGAAATTCTGACCCAATTTTAGACTTTTTTTTTTTTTTTGTAATGTTGGTTGTTAATGCTTAAAAACTCTGATGACCATGGGCGGATTTATGGGGGGTCAGAGGGGGGCAATGCCCCCCCAGTTTTGGGAGGACTTTATGTAGTAACAACACATCTTCCAAAAATTTAAAAAAAAAAATCATTTTTTCGTTTTTGAATAGTTCAGAAGAGCATGGGTGGATTTATAGGGGGGGGGGCAAAGGGAACAATGCTCCCCAGTTTTGGGAAGAGTTTATATAGTAACAACTTATCTTCCAAAATCTTAGAACAACAAAAAAAAAAGAAATCATGATTTTTTTCTTCTTTGAATTGGAAATTAAAGTTTATTTTTTCTTTTGAACTTAAAATAGCCGTTTCTTGCAAAGATTGAACACTACTGTACAAATGTATAATCTACTACTCAATTTCAGAGGCTGGAAAGTGCAAATTATTGATAGTTTCTAAAATCCCTGAAAAGAATTGGCGCAGTATAGCCTACAAGGGCTCTTGAATGAAAAACCCAATCTAACCAACCAAACCTTGAAAATAATTAGACAAGGCTTTGAAACTCCTAAGCAAAGTGTGCTTCAATTTTATTTCTTATCAAGTGTATAAATTAAGAATTGTTCAAATGGGTAGTATGTTACTCTCTTGATACCTATTCTCTAAATCTGTGCACCATTTCTTTTAAAGTATTAACTTGCATCACAAAGCACTTTTAAAGCGTATATCTTTAAAAAAAATTATTTGCCAATTAACCCTTATAAGACTTCAAAATGCAGAATTTTATATCCATTTTAGATAATTTCCTCCGGAGGAGTAACCCCCGGACCCCCTAAAACTGGAGATATTCTATATCCCACTTAAAAGGGAGCACTGCGTTACTCTCTTAATACCAGCCCCCTCTCTTTTAAGGTCAATTTAAAAAGGACAGCATGATTACACACAGTACTGAAAACGACACATAAAAAGTAAAGAATGGCCTTACGCATCGCAGAAAACAGACAAAAACATGGGAGGGGGGGGGGAATTAAAAATGTTGCTCCAAAAAAAAAAATCCTGCCACCCCAGGAACTCAGTCCTAAATCCGCCTATGCTGATGACAGGGCTTGAAGAGTAGTGAAATTCAGTACCATCCATGAATCTAGTCACATTGACTCAAGTTTGAAGGTTAGGAGATTGTACAGTCCCTTCAAAGATGGAGAAACTCAAAATTACAGACCAGCAGGAGCAGATTAAGAGGGGGTCCATGTCCCCCTCTCTCCAAACCTTATAAACTTTGGAAAAAATTTCGGAAAGAAAAAAATATATTTAAAAAAATGACGAAAGTTAAAAAAAAAAAAGAATCTTATCAGATGTGTTTTACTTTAAATAAAATTAACTCCTCGTTAGGGCGGAATTATTTCCTTTCCCTTGAAATAAAAATAGTTATTTTTATTTTTAAAATTTTCAGACATTTTTTCATGATATCAATTTAGAGGCTCATTCAACTCATTTTCTGACCGGATGTAGCAACTCGGGCCATGCATGGAGGGTAGATCAATGGCACAGGTTGTGCCATTGATTTTTTTGAGGGGAGAGTATTAATTATCTATTTTGGTTTGGGCTCTCTTGGGAGGACGGACACCTGTGAGAATTGAGCTAATTTGAGAATGCCCCTCTCCCAAATGATCCAGCTAAATCCGCCACCGTCTCTGCCAAACATCGGGAACATTTATATTATAAGAATTATATTAATAACAGTTGTTTTTAATGGTGAGATATATCCTGGCCAAGTCCAAGAAATAATTGAGGGTACAGACCGGGAACTTTTCGACACTGGTCTGAAAAGAACTTGAAATGAGCAGGAAAAAACAGATGCAGAATGGTACAAGGTAAATCAAGTTTTCCGGAAAAATCAGTGCTCCACTGAGGCTAGTTTAAGCTCAAGGGTTATTTTCATTTAATGTGAATAAAATGCAAATATGTTTTTAAATTCATGAAATGTAAACATTCTTTTTAGTGAAGTAAAAGTCACAAAAATATCATTGTGCGCAAAAGTGTTTGTCGAAGGTATTTTTTTTAATATTATAATTAAGTTATAGGTTTAACTTTTTACAATTATAGTATGAAATAATTGACTATGACTTTGGTTTTATTATATGGTCTATAAGAAATTAAGGTATCACCTTTCAACTATTAATTTATCATTCATTACATGCATACAACATGTCCGTGTCATACAGTGTAACATCCGTTACAGAGATTTTAAAAGTTTTTAATACAAAAGAGAATAACTGAATTTTAATACCAAGGTTCTGTTAAATTAGAGGCATGTTTTGTGATGTTAAATCAAAAAAATTTGAACAAATTTACATAATAGTTTCACAAACTTTTTAATCTGATCATGCCATAGCACAAATGATGATCAACTTTATGTAACGTCCGTTACAGTTAAATATCATTTATTTTTTGCAGCTTAAATACAAAAATAAATTTTGAAGCCGGGTTAAAGTAATCTTCAGTCTTGGTTTTATCAAGAAAAAATAACTTGCTCCTATTTGGAAGCATTTATATGCATCTCATAATCTTTTTATTATTGATTTTGTGTGTGAATGTAACGTCCGTCACAACGGGATTCACCATATACACAAAAATTCAACCCCCAGGGACATCATGGGCTGGAGTAATTTAAGTTTGAAAATCACTAATTTCCCCTAAATTCTTACGTACTGACTCTCAGCTCATAGGGTTTGCTAATCTCCGACTGCAATTGCAAGGCTACAACAGATCTAAGATCAAAGTTATTCAATAGTTTTCTTAGGAAAGGAAATTCAATCAAGACTAATAAAACATATCCAACAGTCAGTGGCGGATTGGTTGAAAAAATCGGCCCTGGCATTACGAGATGTAGCGGCCCCAAAGCTCTTATAGATATTAAATTTTACTTAACGATTGGGATATCCCTTAAATATGAGGACTTAGCTTTCTGACTTCTGGGAGTCATTAAAGTACTGGCAATATAAAATTAATGGAAAGATTAACATTGAGTTTGAAATAGGGGGTCCGGGGGCCTCTCCCCCGGAAAATGTTCAAAATTGTAGTCTTAATTACTCATCTTTAAACAATATTTGGTGATGTTAAGGGAGCGTAGGTTCAGGGTTTCTCCAGCTGCAATTTTTCGCAAGTGGAAATCCAAAAACAGAATTTTAAATTATATTTGAGTATATGGTATGAAGAGCGGTTCCGGGGGCTCTTCTCTGAAATTTTTAAAAAAGTATTAGCTCTGAAAACGCAGTTTTAGAAGATCTTTGGTGATTTTAAGTCCAGATAGATTTTGAGGCCATCCACCAGAAAATTTTTAAATTGAAGTTTTAAAAGCCTTTTTTGGTAAAGACTAGTGCACTGGCAGTTACTCGAAAGTTAAGTTCCAAAAACGAAATTTTTGCTAATCTTCAGTGATGTTAGGAGAAGGAGTTTTCAGGAGATTCACCCCAGAAAATTTTCGAAATTGAAGCACTAAAAACCAGATTTAAAACGTTCTTCATTGATGATGCCGATAGAGAGGAGGGGACGGTGCGCTTTCTCGGAAAATTTTCGATACTGTTAATTTAAAAACACATTTTTAGACCATCTTTGGTAATGTTAAGAAAATGGGAGAGGTTCGAGTACTTTCCTCCAGCAAATTTTCGAAACTGGAATTCCATGTTATGGTGGGAGTGGATTTGGCTGTTTTCTTATGAAGTTATTCAAAATTGAAGCCCGAAAATTTTAATTTTACACGATCTTCGATGATATTAGGAGGGCGGGGGAGGGGGGGTTCTGGGGACTACGGAATTCTTTCGACATTGGTTTTTATCAACTTATTTTCTTTTTAAACTGAGGGGTCCGAAACCGTGAGTTTGTACAGCATACAGAATACTTTGTTTCGTCAAAAAATGTTTGAAATTCACATTTCGGCGGCCTTTGGCTTTTGATTTGATAATCTTAATAATCTAGAGTCTTTCATACTCCTCAATAGTATTTTAAGATTGCATTTTTTAAATAATTTTATGGAAAAAAATATTTATTCACTTTTATTCCAATTGTTACAAACAGGGTCGCTGAGAGCAAAAGTGGATCAGGGGGAAAAAATGACATAGGCCAATTGTTTCACAGGCCCCCTTCTACACCTTTCACCATTAAGATATTTTACCCTCTGAACGAGTTCAATTCCGAGCCAGGCCCCTATTCTCCAACTAAGCTGACATGACCTCACGTCAGTCCTTGTTGTAAGTTGCATTTTATAGCAATTGTGAATTGTCATTTATAAATAAAAGCGTCAAATAGACCAAAAGTAATTTAATTTTCTACGACCGCTAAGGTTTCCCTGTTTTTTTTTTTTTTTAATTTATACATTTATTTTTCATTACAACACTAATAACATATTGGCAGCCCCAGGGTCCGACTAACTAAAAGTTAGGCCCTAGGCCGATATTAATTTGGAGACCCCCTGAACACTGTGCAGTGTTTGATTTATATTTTTAAAGCATAGCACTTTTGGGGGCCTCTTTGTCTAATCACACAACTATGTTTAAATCACTTATGTACATTTATGAATCCCCTTTGGGCACCTTCATAATCGTGACCAAGTAAATTCGTTACTGGCAGAATGATTAAAAATCCCCCTTTAAAGAAGTTTTTTCCCAATTAAAGAGTCATATTTTTTAATTTTTAAAAAATACATGTATTTCTCATATTGTTGCAATGCTATGCATAATTCTTTTAAACATTTGGGATCACTTAGGAACATGGGGCCCAGACCTAGACCTAGTCAGCCTGTGTGGTAATCAGGCCCTGGGCAGCCCCATTTCAGAAATCCCCCCCCCCCCCTGGTGACGGCGCTGCCTCCCTCCACCAGCAAGCTTGCAAGCTTTAGCCCATGCATAAAGATGAGCTGAGGCTGTGTTTTGTGAATTTGCGTTATTCTAAACACATGCACGCAAAATTTATTTTGCTGTTAGTAGACAGGTCCGAAAGACTTTGCTGTTAGTTGGTCGGCACGAAGCATGACCGGCCCACCGGGCAAATGCCCGGCTGCCCGCCGGCTGTATCCGCCACTGCCAACAGTTGCAACTAGACGTTAAATCGCAGATACCACAAATTTGCCACAGCAAAGAAGCGTGAAGCTTTTCAAAGTGAAGTGGTTGCTTGGTGAGCAAAAAGCTTCCCGCCAAACAAAATAAACAATTTAAAGGATCTATCCATATTTCTGAGGAGTTGAAGGTGGTAGGAGGTTCTAATGGAAGTAGGTGTGATGAAAGAGTTGATGGCAGTTTGGTAGATACTTTGCGGGCAAACTAGATATCATAACTTTTTAAGGCTGAGGGTTTTTGAGTTTAGGATGTGTGTGAAGGTCTTTTTTGTGCGGAAAAGTTAAGTTTCTTGGCGGGGAAATTTTTACAACAGGGTTGTTTTTGACGAGATCTAACATTACACCTTCACAAACTGTTTGGATCATCTGGAATTTCAGATTTCTGAGACTCCTATTTATCAGGGGTGCCCATAAGGGGGGAAGGGACGTGGCACAGGCTGCATCATTAAAATTTTTAGGGGTATTTTCTCATTTCGGGGGGGGGGGCTCTCCAATATTGAGGGGGTGCACCCTTGCCTTTAGGGGGGCACTTCTATATTTACAAGCATAATTTGATGAAATCAATAAGTCAGAGCAAGCTTGTCTTAAAAGCAAGCCCATCATTTAGTATTTTAGGATGGGAAAATTGCTTTCTACCACTTGTTGCATTATATTTGCTGAAATTTTCATAATCCGAAGAAATTGTTTATAAAACTTCAACTCCATTTTTTTTTTCATTAACACAGCTTGCCTGATTTAACTTTAGCAAAGATTTTATGGAAGCTTTCTTTTGGGTATGGAATCAGCATTACTACATATAAGCAAAATCTCAAGTACAGAATGGAAATATACAAACTGCAGGAGTAGTACGTCGACTACAAAAATTTTCAGGTCCGTACAACTTTTAACTGTCCATTTGTACGTCCTGAGGTTTTAAATAATATAAAAAAAAATTAAATAATATGTAAAACTAAATTAGTATGACAAATAGAGTCAATTAGCAGTTTTTTTTTAACTGACATATTCCAATGACTAGGGAAGAGAAGAAAACAACAGGCGTGTTTTTGTTCACCAATACTGGTAAAGGAATCAAGCCCACGACATGTTAGTGGTGTTACCCTTTTGGGAAGAATAATAATTGGGGGCAGAGCTCCATTAAGATTATACAAATTTTTATTTATCCATGTAGACTAAGATCGATATAGCTTAATAGTGATCTGAAAGTCTTAGTATTAAGTACTGTCAAAATGTGTATTAGTAGAGTAGTTGTTCATGAAGTAATTTGAAACAACAATATAACCCCGATTTAACAATTGTTAAGGGACTGGAACATAGGCGAATTTAAGCTGTGAATTTTGGGAGTGCAACAATACTGGCAATCGAGGGGGGGAGGTGCAGGGCTGCCAATGACGACTAAAACTGCTATTTTGACAGCAAAAGTTAGTCAAAATAACGGAAAAAACGACTATTTTTGCAATCAATTGTAAAAAAAACAGCGACTATTTTAGTAAATGTAAGTTTAGTAAATATTGAAAAACGCTACTTTTTTTTTCTTTTTTTCTCCTGGGAGAAAAACTTAGTAAAAAAAATGAAAATTCGCTTATAATAGGGGACGCTGCTGTACCCACCGATCCAAAAAAATTTCTGGCAGAATCTACAGCTTATCATTAAAAATCAGAAACAAAACCTTCAAAATATAGGAAATCATGATAGCTACAACAAAAATAAATAATACAATACACGACAGACAAAAAAAAAAAAAGAAAGAAATTGCTCATGTTATTTTTTACTTAGATCCTACTAAAACCAAAAAAATTGTGATTATTTTAGCAGAAAAAGTGCAATACCAAAATTACAACTAAGTTCTGTGCAACAAAACACTTTTGTTTGTTTTTTTATACTTTTATGACAAAGTAGTGAATGACTGAAAAAAGATTTTGTCAAAAGAAAACCAAATTTACATTTATGTTTCAGTTACTCTTTAAACTCTTATGTATACATTGCATTTTTTTTGTTACATGATATCTAATCTAAACCTTGGTGAATAAGATTTTTTTTGTATCTTTTCAAAATAATTTCTCACATAGTTTCATCTTAAATGTGTGTTTTATATGTTTACAATTTACAACTGATATTATCTCTACTTAATGAGCATTATGAAAGAAAAAAGTTAGCATTATTAAAGCTTATAAAATTTGCTTACATTTTATTGTATCAAGGAATTTATTTAACACAAATTTTGAAATTTAATTATCTTTTCATGCTACTTTTTTAAAGTGAGAATAATTGCATTTCACTGCTGCACTAATACTCTAGTGTATAAATATTATTATACAATACACATTCATACAAAAAAAAAAAAGCTTTATGACTAAAAAGTGGAAATCATAGCAAAACATTTTATACCCAATTTTATTTTTTATGGGTGTTAAGTTGAAACCTATAACATTTGTTAAAGTGCAATTTCTAGTGATTGATTCAAGAATGAAATCAAACCACATACAAATAGCTCATCAAATGATCATAAAATCGATCCTGTAGGGTTGTAAGAATCACTCATATGTATACATACACAATACAAGAATACTACTACCCAACTATTTTTCAATGTCTGCGTCATCTGCTCCAATTCAATGATTGTTTAGCATTGCTGGAATTTTTTTCACTTCTCAAAGAATGAGGAATCCTCCCTCAATAATTGTCCTCCATCGTACCACCAGCAGAAAAACACTTGGTTTAAACCAAACAACCCTGATACAAAAAGTTCAATAGATTCAGGAATATCACTCACACGAACCATTTCAAGACACAAAAGCAAACAATCTGCAAAAAGGAATAGATTTTAATTGCAGTCACCAGCATTTAATCAATGGTGCCGCCAGTTATGAATTGGTGAAAATTTATAGAAGAAAAAAAAAAAGAAAATATTCTAACTGGCAATGTGGTGTGCTGCTGTTAGAATATATTAAGTCAGGGATTAGGAAACACACTTCAGTGATAAATTTTCTTTTATAAAAAAGTGGGCCCAACCATACCGACTGTTAATCCACGAGAAAACAAAACACATAAATTACTGACAGGGAAACACAATGAACTTCAAAATGGAATGTATTTTAAATTACATTAAATGTTATTTGCACTCTTTTTTTTTTACAGGTGTCATAGCAGACCTGAAGAAAATCTTGCTCTCTTCAAAGATAAATTTTCCACGGAATGGTGCAAAAATGAAAGTCTAATTGAGAGACTCAACTTTGATCTGTGAATGTTGTTTTACTTGTAATTTTAATGTTTCATCTAGTCATTTACAGCTGTTATTCCTATTTGCAATTGTTAAGTGTTATTGTATTATTCGCTCTATCTAAATAAAGAAATTTAAAATCTGCATTGATATTGATAAGATCTACAGTGGAATCCACTTAACTGGACCACCGGTGAATAGGACTAGAGTGCCTTGAATGATTAGAGTGACGACAAGCACACCCTCCTGAGAAGCGTGGAAGCGCCTCTCTCCGCCGAAGAGCATCTTGACGAAAGTCTCGTAGACTTAACCTAGGAAGATTGGATAGGTTTCAGAAAAACGCTTTTTTTGTGAATAATCAGTTTTGTACTGACATTTCACCTTATGTCTCAAGTGCATAAATGTATGGACTATCAGTTTTTATTATTTTTGGAACTCTAAGCGAGAAATTGATTTAATTATAGAGCATTCATCTTGGGATTTTGGATTCCGATAGTGTTGGCGGACTTTTTGGTTTCACTAATGTTGCGGCAACCATTCTCCACTTCAGGAACATTTGATTTTCGGTTTTAGAAGTTAGTTTTGCTTGTAAATGGGTTTCATCCCGTAATATTTTTACTCAAATGAAATAATTATCTGAGAATAAAATGCATCTTGTTTGTAAGAAAAAGAAATATATATTAGTTATTATATGGAAACTATTTAAAGTTTATTCTATGAAGCTGCTTATTATTTTTGATTCAGTATAGAGAAAATTGAAACTGGTGCACATTTTTATTGTTTACACACATAAACCATAAGGGGGGAGATGTGAAACTCAATTCCAATAACTCAGTGTGAATGTTCAAAATTAAATAAGTTTAAAATTAATTTAAATCATTCATATTCATAGTGTGGGGTATATCCTAAAGTACGCAAATTCAAATCGGTATTTTTCATACTGTTTCGAAAAAAACTCAAGGAATTAGTATCTTTTCACGAAATTAATATATCATTAAACCACCATTTCGTAAAACATTCAACTTTACGCAAATTTGCAGTTACCTAGTTGTACCATTCAGCTGACGATGTACTTTTTTTTTTAATTCTTTGAAGTTTGTTTTTTTTATTTTAAATATATGTTGCGATAACCATTCAAAAAGTGAATTTTTTATTTTGTTTATAATTTGTCTGCATTTATACAGTGAGAAACTATAATTGAATTATTTTATCAAGAATGCTCAATTCAACATTTTTAAAACAGTAGGTACATTTCAGTTATCTATAGCTAATAGTTTGTTTTGATTTTTTCAATTCTTATTCTCGTAAAAATTGGATATAGCAGAAATTAAACTTATTCGTATGCATGTATCTGTACCTGGGAGGGAAAGGGAATTTAGTCACAAAAATAAAGTCAAGAGACGAGTTAGAAATTTTTCTTTTCTGATAATTTTTATTACTCGATTGGATTGCCATATATGAGCTTATAGAATGAAAATTAGTTCATTGAAATCTTCGCAGATTATTCTTCTTGTACTTCTAAATAGAGTTTAAAATGTTGAGTAAGATAGTGCAAAAGTCTCGATATTGAATCAGGTGATTTGCCTTGAACCGCCCAGTTACTATTACAGATATATTATGTTACCTAATTTGCTTCGAGAGGAACTTTTTTTTATTGCACGTTAATTAATAAGCAATTAATAAGCACATCATGGGTGCAAGACCTTCCGTCTCAGGACGGATTTCCGTCTTCGACAAAATTTCCGAGACGGAGGTTGGGACGGAAAGAAATTCGAGGACTTTCTTTCAGTTTTTACTAAAAAAAGAGAAATTGAGTGTTTGAAAAATATGCTTTTAATATTACTGAACCGTTCGATAACAACGAATTTACATCGACATTCTCTCGATTTTCCGCCATGGGCTTGTTTTCTATGCAACGTGCTTTTGCAGGAGTGACTTTTAGACTCACGCCGCCTGACTTTTTTTTAGGTAGCTAGCTCTGTTGTTTCCAACTCCTTGCATTGTAGACCACGAAGTTGCTTGCTATTCTCGTTAAGTTTTCGAATTTGATCACTTTTCGTCTTTATTTTTCCCTTGCTATATTTGATCATCCTTTCGTTTTTTCTCATTTGCATTTTTTTTTTTTTTTTTTTTGCAAACTTTACATGCATAAATGAAAATTATGTGCACTGTTAAATTGTCTTACAGTTGAATCTGAATCACCGGTTGAGTGTGATAGCTGACGGGATGAAATGTTTACGCCACATCAAAGGGCGTTCACCATGTCAGGTAAAATGGGAACTATCAGGGATTTTGAAGATTTTAATGAGAATATGAACTATCATTGCGTTTTTTGGACTTCAATTAATAAAAATATCTGGGGGAGAGCCCCCAGACCCCCCACTAACTGGCAGTTTTTTGGTTTTTGGAACTACGATATCAAAACACTTCAATATTACAGTTTAAACTAGGTCCATGTTGTTAGAAAAGTCAAAAGTGGAAAATTAAAGTAAACACAGATTCTAAAACTGCCATAGTCAAAAACTACAACATTATTGCTGATTCATTTTTCCTTAAGCTCGCATGTGAGGGGGTGGGGGTGACTGCTCAAAATATTTTCCGTCTTGAACACATCACCAAACTTGCACCCATGAAGCACATTAATTGATAAGCAATGGAAATTCATTATTTATTTTTCGAATTTTCTCTCGTTAAAAAACAATTATCATAGCTTTTTTTTTTTTTTCAAGAAGACTCATTTTTAACCCCCAAAAAACAATGGAAGGGGGTTATAAGTTTGACGGGTCTGTGTATTTGTGTATCTGTCTGAGACACTCTAGTGCCTAAACGGATGGACCTATTTTGAAAAAAAAAATGTTCGAAAGGAGAACTGATCGAGAGTGTTCTTAGCTAGGTTGCATCTTTGGATCATATTAATTAAGGAAGATATTAATTAAACCCGTCTAAAAGTTTTTTCGCAATTTGTGCAGTGAAAACATAGTTAATTTTTTTAAAATTTAATACCAAAATGAGAATTTTTTTCCGCGTCTGATAGAATGTGTTTGGAACTTCCATATTTCATAGAATTCGAATTATAGCGTTTTTTAAAAAAAGATTTTAATAACGATTAAGCCTTTATTCACGCGATTGATAAACGAATTCATTGTTGGCCGACAAGGAAATTTAATATGTTGCCAGTTTCTATTCAATAGCAAATAAAATACTTGACATTGATTTTTAATAATATAAGGCTTTTAAAAGGTTTTTCAATTTTCCCTCTTGATTCTACAATTGCGACTCAGTCGGGGGTTTTTAAAATTTTTAAAGTAATGGTCTTTTTTTTCTGATTCGTTTCTCTTGTGAAAATTAAAATTTGTCATTTACTTTGTTTTCATTCACGCACACATAATATGTAAAGAAAATGGTGATGTTGCTTGTCATTTTCAATTCGTTTTTCTTAGAAATCTTATGTATGTATTCGTTTTTGGCGGATAAGTGAAAAGAAAGAATGGAGAGAAACTCATAGCCTCTGCCAAATGCTTCAGAAACTGAAGTCACGTCTGCTGCCAAAACCGCGATAGCGATTCACACTTGGTGGCAAATCGCCAAACGGTCAAAATTTTCTCTTCGCATCTGGGCGAAAGTTGCGGCCGCGCTTGTCCGGGGGGGGGGGGGGGGAACACCGCTGTTGTCGCCACTCTGTTGTATATGAATCATAATCTTTTACATTCCCAAAGGAAATGCAAATAACGCTTTGGTTGGACTAGAACATTTTCTTTATCAACATCGACTAGTTAATTCATCCTATATGACTTTTGATTCTAGATTCAAAAAACTTCAGACATTTTTTCTTGTTTTAGTTGTTTATATGCATTATCGAAGATGAAAGACCAATATTTTAAAATTTACAGCAAATACACATGTTTTATTAATTGTTATTTAATGTATTTTAATTTGATTTCAATTATCAATCTCCGAATAAACATCTCGTCGTAAAAAAAGCTCTATTTTCACTTCAAGTATTTCACACACAATTGTATGTAATGAGCAATTTAAAGGTGCTATTTTGTTTTATAAATTGTTCCTTAAATGAAAAGAATCAACATATTTATTTATAGAGATGCACCGAATATTCATGCTGCATTTTTGGTGGATAAAACGTATATTGGGTTCTATCGAATACTTCAATATTCAGCAACTAATAGTAAACAAATTCAAATGTTTGATAATTAGAAATCAAACTTTTTTTGTCATATATTGAATGAAAGTTACAATATAGTATAATTCAAAATTAATTGAAACTGTTACTTAACAATTTTATCATATTATAATAATTTTAATGAGAGAAAGAAAAAAACTCTCTTGTTAAATTTAAATTGTGTTGCTTTTCAATGTTTTCTTAATTCTTAATCATTATTTATTATCATGTTATTAAAATTTAATAACCCTTTGCACTTATAGAGAAATCAAAAATATCTGGCAATGTTGGACTTTCTTAATTTTAATGATGATCATACAATTTATCAGTTACCAAAGAGAATAACATACCACAAAATCAGTTGAAAAAATTGTAATTTGTAATGATAATTTAAACAACTTTGGTTTCTATTTGTATGTAAGATAAATGCAAGATTCCTTATTTATGACATAACAGGTTGCCATGATTATGAGTTCTCAAATCATGTACAGTGTTTATATGAATCATGTTTGTTCTAAACTGTAAAGCAGCTAATTCAACAAAGCTGGGTTTTGTTCGGATTTATTTTAAACTTTATATATATAGATTAACAATTACACTTAATGTGGATAAATTTGCGATGTAAAATGGAAATGCGTTTACATCCCCCCCCCCCCCAAAAAAAAAAAAACATTGGCATAAAATTGATATTTTGTCTGGGGCAGTTTTTTTCCAGCGCGGAAACAACTGACATGAAAAATAACATATTATAATTAGGCAAGACATTAAAAAAAATTAAAAAATTGATTTGAATTTTGACATCTTGAATTCAAATTATGTTTTTCGCAATCACGAGTGTGTGTTTGTGTCTGTGTGCAGGCATGTGTGTGTGTGAAGGTATGTGTGTGTGTGAAGGTATGTGTGTGTGCAGGCCTTTGTAAGTGTGTATGTGTGTGTGTGTGCGCGTGTATGCATGCGTGCGTGCGTGTGTGTGAGGGATATGGACGCAACCTAGAGACGGTGCTCGCTAGAGGGGCAGCATGGGAGAGGCAGGTCGAAGGTGGTGCTGCAGAGGGTGATGGCGGGGGGAAAATCAGCTAACATCATTCAACAGTCAAGTGAAAGCAATAAGCAATCGTGATTGCTCAAAAAAATGAAATAGCAGAAAATAAACCTAAAAAATACAGTATAATAAAAAGCAGAAAAATTTCGCATTAAAAATATAACACTCTTATAAAATCAAATGTCAGAACGAATGTGATTTTTATTAGCGGCTGGTGCTGCAGAAAAGAAAATATTACAGTGTTAAATCCAGGGCTGTGGAGTCGAAGTTGGACTGATTTTGGGGTAAAGGAGTCGGAGTCGTTAAAAAACATGCCGACTCCGACTCCAGGATTTTTTTTCTTTCATTTTCACTGACTCTCCTTACATTTTTTGAAAACTGACCACTAATTGGTTCGATTACCAGGGCCTGATTAACGCACGGTCCGGTGGGTCCGCGGACCTGGGCACCACAAATTTAAGGGCACCAAAATAGCCGAGCCTAAATTCACTTACTTCCTTTTTTTTCTCTTCTTTTTAAGCTCATTTTTAGTTTTCTCAACTTTAAGGGAGAGGAGACTCAAATTTTTTTTAAAAATCAGCTCAAAACCTCATAAAGTTAAAAACATTTCGCGTTAATAGGCCATTGTTCCTTAGTTCTGGAATTTAAAATAATTACTTGGATGATATAGATGAACATTTTCCAGAAGAATTAACACACATTCAAATTCCCCCCCCTGGAAAATGTTTAAAAAGGATAAGATCACTAAACATTACACATACATTCCCGAATGTGGATTCAGCCCTGCAGCTTTTTCTTACCTTGCCTATCAGCAGCTGTTCCAGTGAACGTTCCTTTTCATTTTTGAAAAGAATAAAAAATCATTTGAAAAGCTGAGTTTCTCAGGATAATTTACAGGCGTTTTCCTTATTGACCATTGAAAATTCTGTGACATCAAACATAGATTACAATTATTTGATCGACACATTTGCCTCTGTTAAAGCCAGAAAGAAGCTTTTTTAAAGCTTGATGTCAGAATTAGTAAGATTTTTTTTTGCAGTTTTAAATTGTTTTTTGACTCTTTTTCGCCTTCAGAAGCAATTTTAACTGCGATTAGTTAGGTGACTATCAAGTGTTTGGTATTCAAATCCCAGATTTCCTTTCAAATGTAGTAATGTTCCTTTAAAATGCAGTTTCTAGTAATTAGGTTTCTAGTATGAAACATTGACTTTAAAATTGCTCGGATTTTCTCATGTGGGGGGGTGGGCACCAACATCTACTCAGGACCTGGGCACCAGTTTGGCTTGATCGGGCCCTGTCGATTACATGTATTCACCAAATATCCTAAATAAACAAACAGAACTGACGTAGACCGGAAGTAGCGAGTCTTATTTCCGGTTAAGCGTCAATCTCCATTGCTAGAGATAGCGAAAGCGATTTTGTTGTGCTTCTTTAAAAAGCAGAATAATGTCTTCTGCGTATTTCAATGCATTAAATAAGAAAGGCAAACTTAGTTATTGTTAAAAATTATCTTTCAATGGCTGTGACCTTACCGATCCTTTAGTATATGGTTGGCGAATCTATTACTAACGATTGATGTTTACAGTGTTCAGGCAATTTTGTTTTCTTTCAGTTCTAAGTAGAATCATGTCTTTTGCGTATTTTAATGCATGAAATGAGTATAATAGGCTTTGCTATTCTCAAAAATTGTCGATCAACGGATCTGATTTTCCTGATCCTTTAAATACAGAAATAAGAAAAAAAAAAAAAAACCGAGTCTTCGTTTGTCGATCATGACCGCGATTTCAATGATAAGCATTTATGAATACCTCCTAAACAGAAATAAAGTTGATACAAAGTCTGCTTTCAAGAATCACAAATCTACTGGATTGCAAGTACGTTGTGAATTGTAATTCCTATTCTTAAGTTGAAGCTATTTTTTCAAAGATGGAAGCTTTTCTGCACTGTGTTCACACAGAATGGCTATGACAGGGAGTTTTGGTGTCATATTCAATCAATTCTCCTGTTGTAGCTTTTCAGTTCACACACACTTATTACAGTTGCTACCTAATTTTCAGGTTTGATATTTAATATATTTTATTACATATTTGTTCATCACTTTTTTTTTTTTTTGTTTAATCAACTTGCTTCTGTAGCAAGATTGATAGGCATAAAAAAAAAATTGAAAGATAACAAAATTTAAATTTACTCCGAGTGCTTTCTCATGCGTTAAAATTGCTTTGAATGTAATAACAATAGCTGTACTATGATACTATACTATAACTTTAATTAATGAGTTTGTTTACCGATTGTCGAATATCTAAATTTGTTTACAATTAGAGCGCCTAATATTAAAGTACCGTCAATAACTCGAAGTCCCAAGAGTCGGGCTAAATGGTTCGAGTTATTGATAGTTCGAGCTATGGGAAGTTTTTTTCTCATGAGGTAATGAATAGTGGTTCTTTATTTTAATCACACAAATCAAACTGTTTGAAACCCTTCAAAACACTGGAAACTTTCAGCTTTGCAGGAAGCAAATAAAAAATTGTTCAGGTTGAGTTTTTCTAATAATCAATTTAATATAGATCTTCACACATTACAGTAAAAATACAAAGCTGATGAAATTAAGGTGAATGTTTCCAGCTCGTAAATACCTCGCACAAAGTGTGTTTACTACATAATATTCATTAAGATTCAATCCTTTCGCTTTAAAGCATTGGCTTTGATTCGACGATCAGGACCTTCAGAAATTTGAACATCTTTATTTCTGACATCTTATTTGCTCCTGTCCTCATGCTGTACCCGAAAGCAGAACAACATCCCCTCTTTTTACGAAAATTTTGCGCCTTTGAAATTCATGATTAATTTAAAAAATTCAATCAAATTACAGATACGTAAACAGAGCAATTCGTCGTAAGAAGCAATACAAATAAGACTTCCGCCGGAAGTTTTGAGTGACCCCGTGCAGCCCTGCCACCTAGTGTTCAAAAGAGTAAGCGTGGCTTGGAATTTGGTGAATAAAAAGCTACAAATGAGAAAATAACTGCCGTTATGGCAATCAGCTAGCATGAGCGCTTAGCCGTCCCCTATACTTTGTTTCACAGTAAGTTGGCACTGAAGGGAAAGCTAGGCGAGCCGAATTGCAGCCGTTGTCAAGGAAACGAGGTTACTCTGAGTAGGGCGCGTGCCAGTCAGCGGCGCGACTTGCTGAATTTGGCGAGGGAAAAAAATAATTTAAAATACCAAGAACGAAACAACTATCCTTGAAGTTTTCAAAGAAATTACATTTGTCTCAAATATGTTTCATCATATTTTTATGACAAATGCGAGGCTGTGAAGGGAATTTCACTTTACAGCGGCGGAGAGCTATCGGTCACAAAGTAATTAACAAATAATTCTGAATGATTAAAAAATTAGCAGGAAAACAAATAAAAAGTAATATTTAAAAGAAGAGAATATGCTCTGAAAGCCGCACACTGTTTCTGATTATTTCTTCGTTCACTGATAAAAAGCATGTGCCCTCTCGTCAAAATACGGACCATCCAGTATGTATATATCATCTATTTCAAAAGAAGAGATAAGACGACCAAAGTTGATATATGTAAGAAAAACGTTAGCACACAGCTGTGAACATTTACCCATGGTAATAATGGGTACCAAAGGCATAGAAAAGAACCGCGTTCTTTTCAGATGTATAACAAATGAAAAACTATCAGACAATGTTCTCCAAAGCGCATCTTCGTTTTCCTACTGCAGATTAAGTTCATCAACAAGCCTTTAGCGAAAAAAGAAATTTAAATTTTCAGTCCTTGCCCTGCAATTTTATTAGTTCGTTAAGAAGTGGATCTTTTACCTTGCCTCTGACATGGAAATGGTATTCCATATGTGCCTCCTCTTATCCATATCTTATGTATATATAAATCTATAGCTTTTTTACAACTTGTGCTTTCAGAAAAAAGGACTAAATTAAACTGAAATTGCCTTAGCTTTCGGGACAAAATTGATTGCATATTTGAAATAATCTGCAACCTTTGTTACCCTCCACATTCTTTACCTCTGTTTTGAATAACTTCTCTTCAAGTTTTCACATGCACTCGACTTGCTCTCTGGAGTTGAGAAATGCATCCTAAGTTCGTTTAAATCTTTGCAACAAAAAGGGAACGCTTAATGTTTATAGATTATTTTCCATAATCCCTCTGATTTAAAAATCCAACTGTGCCAATTCCAACCATTTCTTCGGAATTTGGAAAAGGTGCCATTGTATCTTTTTATACATATGTATATAAATCAAAGAAGTACCTTTGTGCAGAAAAGTAAAAGGAAATGTAACAATGATAAATCGTTACAGACACCTGTTTTGAGGTTTCAAGGAGCCCCTTTTTCATCGAAAAAAAAGATTGTGCTCACTTTTCTGCATTAAAACTGGGTGTTCCTTGAAACCCCGAAACACGTGTCTGCAATTCTCGGCAAATTTGTGTAACTCAACGTTGTTTTATTATCTAAAATAATATACTTCAACCCTGTACACGCGTTTTCCTTTTATACACTCTAGTAATAACGGTAAAGATCCAAATTAAATAACCAGTTTCGGAAAAAAAAAGATTGCCCTTTTTAAAAATTTTTATTCAAATAAAAAAACTTAGAAACTTTATGGGAACAATTAGCTATTACTATTTCGGAGCTTAGAGAAGATATTAATTTTGAATTTTTCAAAAAAAAAAAGGTCGATTTCAAGCTTAACTTATTTATGAAAAAAGTTAAAAATAATAAACGAAAATGCATCGAGGTTAGAAAATGCTAGAGAATACTAGAAAAGTTATGGCTCTCAATTTTGTGTGACTGAAAGTATATGATTAACCCTGAAACTCAATTTATTAAAAATTATTTTACTTACCTTAGCGTAGTTAATGTAGCCTACTTTATAGGTATATTTTGGGAGTGAGTAAATTTACTTCCTATAAAAAATTAATTTAAAATAGGGGTTCTAAACCTGGAGAGGGTAGGGCGAATTAATTTCGGATTTCGAGGGAGA